>NW_027509192.1:14860000-14990000 GCF_051911475.1 Siphateles boraxobius | reverse complement strand
TCAGATAGACAGATAGACAGACAGACAGACAGACAGACAGACAGACAGACAGACAGACAGACAGACAGACGGATAGACAGACAAACAGACGGATAGACAGACAGACCGATAGACAGACGGATAGACAGACAAACAGACGGATAGACAGACAGACAGATGGATAGACAGATAGACAGACGGATAGACAGATAGACAGACGGATAGACAGATAGACAGACAGACAGACAGACAGACAGACAGACAGACAGACGGATAGACAGACAAACAGACGGATAGACAGATAGACAGACAGACAGACAGATAGATAGATAGATAGATAGATAGATAGATAGATAGATAGATAGATAGATAGATAGATAGATAGATAGATAGATAGATAGATAGATAGATAGATAGATAGATAGATAGACAGATGGATAGACAGACAAACAGACGGATAAACATACAAACAGACGGATAGACAGATAGACAGGCAGACAGATGGATAGACAGACAGACAAACAGACGGATAGACAGACAGACAGACAGATAGACAGACAGACATACGGATATACAGACAAACAGACGGTTAGACAGACAGACAGATAGACAGACAGACAGACAGATAAACAGACGGATAGACAGACAAACAGACAGACAGACGGATAGGCATACGGATAGACGGGTAGAAAGATAGACAGACAGAAAGACAGACAGACAGATAGACAGAAAGAGATGAAAGGGAGGAAATGTTTACAAATTTACATAATCCATTTATTACTGTATTATGACTGTTTGATAAAACAGACTTAATTTATTTGTTCATTAGCATAATGCCATAAAATATCTCTGGGGAGAGTCGATGAATCATGTGACATGCTTCCTGTCATTGATTTCCACACAGCAACAGTTACAAACAGGCATTATATTCAGTCATTAGTCGGCTATCAATTTCATAAATGAGAGACTGAAAGTAATACTCTGGGTGCAAGCTGTATCATGGAATATAAAGTTCTTCATAAAACCACAGGAGCACATCTGTCCCAGGTCCAGTGGGCTTTCTGAGACGCCTCATGTCCAGTAAGAGAGATGACTCAGAGACGGTATCATCCACCACCGAAACAATGAGGTCATCATATAAAGGAAATGATGGAAACTAGGTATTGATCCGGCCTTTGCAATCTCTCTGACTAAAAAGAGTTACATTTATCCACAATTTATTAAAAAAGGTATCTTTCTGCAAGTCCTGCACAACAAAACTAAACAATTTAATATGAATTCTGTATTAAAAAAAAGAAAAAGAATAGAGTAGGGAAAAAGAGTGAGAACAGCTGGGTCAGACAGTTGGGGATTATAAATGTGAAACTCTTATCAGCAAGGCTGCAGAGAAAGAGTCAGCCTTAAACAGTTATTCATACGTTTCTGTTGCTACTGTATGAAAATGCGGACAATGCTAGGCGTTTGGCCTGAAGTGGGCAATATAGGTTCAAGTCTGGCCTGCAACATTTCCTGATCCTATATTCCCTTATTTTCTTTAACAATAAAGCCATGCTTTTCTGTCATTTACTATAAAAAAACACCACAAAACATCACAAAACAAAACCCCTAACTCAACAAAAAACAATAAACATCACAAAACAAAACAATAAAACACCACAACAAACATAAACATCTCAAAACAATAAAACACCACAACAAACATAATATGAAACATCACAGAACATCACAAAACAATAAAACACTACAAAACGTCGCAAAACAATAAAACACCACAACAAGCATAACATCATAAAACAAAAAACACCACAGAACATCACAAAACAATAAAATGTCGCAAAACAATAAAACACTGCAACAACAAAAAACACCACAAAACAATAGAACACAAAAAAACATCACAAAACAATAAAACAAAACAAAAATCAAACAAAACACTATAGAACATCACAAAACAATAAAACACCACAATAACAATCAAAAAACACCACAACAAACAAAATAAAAAATACAAGACAAATATCACAACACAACAAAAACACCACAAAAAGCAACACAACAAAACACAACAAACGCCAAAAGACAACATATTTACACTGTGAGCTTAGGGATATGCAAATAATGTTATATATAAATGTAATAGAGTTATTGCGGTTTTATCTTTATCAAATGTTATCTTTTCTCTACAAGGAAGCCATGTCATTTAAAAAAAAAAACACACAAATTTCTTATTTTGTGCTATATAAAATGATCTGATCAGATGTTACTAATTCTGTCTAAAGTTCTGGGCTCATTTGAAGCGTTTCCCAAAACAAGCTTTCACTGCTGTACTGTGTTTATGTGGTCTGGCCAAAGCCGCAGGTCGGATTTGTTGCCAGGCATTTCTCTGCGTGATCTCAGTCAGGGAAAGGGAAGGAATAACACCATGCAGTTTTCCTTATGCCTAGCAAAAAAAGTCTGAAATTACCCAATTCACACATTACCACAGTTAATAACTGCACCATGCATTACTTTATTTCTAGTTTTATAATTACAGTACATGCAATAAAGTTGGCAACAATACGATAGTACAGTTGACGAAAGGTCTTTCCGGAGAAAAAACTTTCAATAGACAAAAACTCCATGAAACACTTTTAAAAGTTGTAAATTATGAGAATTACGTGATCTAGGACCTTTATAAATACTGCCTCATTTTCATTTGCAATTAATATGGCATCTAGCCATATCAGTTTAGTAAATTCTTAATACATAATATATTTCATATCTTAAAAAAACACCTCAATAAGCTTACACTACCATTTTTGGGGACATAATACCATGGCAATACCTTGTTTTTTGGACACACTTCATGGCAAAACCCATGTTTATGGAGATTTACCACCTTGAAAAAACTATAATGCATAATGTACCAATATATGTATCAAATCACCATATCACCTTACTCTATCATAGTACCATGGTATCACCGCAGTATTTTTCTAAGTAAGGTGATCCAAACACTTTGTTCGTCTGTGTTTAAAATCAACGCTGACAAATTATGACCATTTGCCCTCAGTCCATTTACATCTCGAGGATACAGCCATACGGTGACATCAGTATGTGTGAGTATTTGTCTTCACAGAGAGGGGTGTAATGGAGGACGTCAGTCATTGATCTCCGCAAGGTTCCTCTCTCTCCGCGGGACTCTGAGATGAAACGCATCAGGCTGTCGGGTCATTTGTATCGCAATGACGTTCACAAACATTACGCTGACTGTTCACTGGCTTCAAAGCATTGGTTTCACGTCTGAAAACAGCTGTCCAGGCCTTACATGGTCACTGGGGATGAAGTAAAGATTCGTTGTTTCTGTCAGAGCAATGTTTAGTCACCGACGCCATATATTTGTTATATTTCTAGACTTCTGAAGCCATACGATTAGGTTTGTGCATGAGTTTTGCTTTCGCAGATTAATATTAGTTACCTTTTCAGTCAGAGTAAAATTGACTTTGCTGTATGGAAAAGAGCAGCGTGAACACTGTTCAAAATATCTTCTTTTGTGCCCCACAGAAAAAAAAAAGTTGAGTTTGAAACAACTTGAGTAAGTTATGAACGTTTTTCATTTCTATGCGAATTAATATTTTCATAACTTCACTTAGTCTTAGAATGATCAGTTTACACAATTTTATAGTTTCAATCAATTGCTCCTGCCCTGCCGTCTGAAGTCTGTCTGAAGACGATAAGCCCCTTCCACAAGGAAAGACTTGCACAACACTAGCTTTCTGAACTACAGAAAATTACAGCTTTATGGCTGGAGTTGAAATCCCACAGAGATAAGACTCACACAGCCTCATATCACTGCGAAATTGTGTCTTCTTCAAACAGTGACAATAAACTCCCAGCAAATTGATGCCAAGATTTAATTCTGACCATCCCAGATGGCCAAAACAGAGTCCACAATATTGTGCCAAATCAATCATATAGCAGTCATACGTCCAGTCGGTATTGCCTGCGCTGTAAATGAAATTTGACAAACTCTTTAGAATATTTCATTTGTCCTATTTTTGCTGGCCTTTTGAAACAAATAAAAAAAACAATACATATAAAAGACAGTGTGCAGTGTATGGATCCTGATCAAACCAAAAAAAAGGACTGCAGTAAATGCTTTTAATAAAAGAACTGTACAACAGACATTCAGCCCAAAATAAAAATTCTGTCATGATTTCCTCACGATAATGTGTTCCAAACACGTATGACTTTCACAAAAGAGGATATTTTAAAGATTGTCTCGGCTGTTTCTGTGCTTACAACGGAAATAAATTAGGGCTCTAAACAACACTGGTTCCCATTGACTGCCATATATGGACAAATTCTTTTTTTTTTTAAGTGCCCCATTATGTTATTTTAAAGGTTCCTAATTTTGTTGTAGGGGTTTCCTTCAATAGGTTTGCATGCATTTAACCCTCTGGGGTCTAAGGTGTTTTTGGCGTCCTTGAGATGTTTTGACATGTTAAAACAAAAAAAACTTTAATTTTCTCACATTTCAGCATCACCTCTTTTCTTACAGTGTCTGAAACGGTTCAATAAATGATTCAGTCTCTCTAAACTCCTCCTTTCTGAGTGTCTACTCTGCTCTGATTGGTCAGATGGCCCGGCCTGTTGTGATTGGTCTACTCTGCTCTGATTGGTCAGATGGCCCGGTCTGTTGTGATTGGTCTACTCTGCTCTGATTGGTCAGATGCCCCAGTCTGTTGTGATTGGTCTACTCTGCTCTGATTGGTCAGATGGCCCAGTCTCTTTTGATTGGCCAACTCTGCTCTGATTGGTCAGATGGCCCAGTCTGTTGTGATTGGTCTACTCTGCTCTGATTGGTCAGATGGCCCAATCTGTTGTGATTGGTCTACTCTGCTCTGATTGGACAGATGGCCCGGTCTGTTGTGATTGGTCTACTCTGCTCTGATTGGTCAGATGGCCCAGTCTGTTGTGATTGGTCTACTCTGCTCTGATTGGTCAGATGGCCCAGTCTGTTGTGATTGGTCTACTCTGCTCTGATTGGTCAGATGGCCCAGTCTGTTGTGATTGGTCTACTCTGCTCTGATTGGTCAGATGGCCCAGTCTGTTGTGATTGGTCTACTCTGCTCTGATTGATTAAAGAGCATGTCAGAAACCAAACACCCATTTCCATAACTTAATTTCAGCTCTGGATCTTCCTCAGTGCTTGATACACAGTGATACGAACAGTAACAAAGGTGTCAGTTTTACCATATCAATTCTAGCCAGAGTCCTCATTCTTTGGAAGTGCATGGAAAGTGGATTTCCATTTGCAGCGCAGAAAACAGCGTCTTCTCGACATAACATCATGAACCAAACTCTTCCAGTCTGAACTACAACTAGTGTTTGAGGGTCAAAGCAGACGTTGTTCACGGGTAGCCAATGAAGGCCGTTGACTGGCATTATGCAAATTTGTTACAGGTTCGAGCTGGAAGTAAGACTGAAATTATTGAAGTCTCATTCAGAATCGTTTCTGTCTTTTGGGAGACAATAACTCCATTTAACTGCACTATTCTCTTTGAATCTTTACAGAGAAAAAAATTAGCAAATCCCACAGCTCAAACCATGATGATGAACCATGATGAATCCCAATATGAGGAGAAAACCTTAGTGTTTGATCACACAAAGCTCAGATTTATGCTGTCAGACGATTAATATTTGGATTCACTTCGCGATTTGTGAGGAAAAGCCCAGTTGGACATTAAAGTCGGCATGAAACAGAAGTTGCGATAGTCTTTTCTTCTCTATTGTGATGTATATCCAAGTAAAACGGCTTCTCGAACAAGAAAATGAAGCCAAATTGATTTTGTTAATTGGGAATTGATTGGATGGTTGTGGTTTGCTATTGGTGGATCTCATGTGAGTGACAGGTTGCTCCGCCCTCATGCCAGTAAACACATCATCAGAGAAGAGATGTTGCTGTAAGAGGGAGGGGAAATTATTTTGATTAAAGATTATGAGGGCACATAAAAAAAAACACTGATAAATCATTTATAAAATAAACAAAATATTCCACAAAAATTAAGAATGGTCAATTTTGATTTAATGTTCACTTTAATGTCATATGCAATACCAGTGAAAAAATGGACATGCACTGGATGTAAATTAATATAATTAACAAACTATAGAAAAAAAATATGCACAAATTATCATACAATCTTTTTGAGTCAAAAGCAATTATATTAAACAAACCACAAGGCAGAAAAAAAGTTAGGCAGGAAAATCAATATTCATAACTGTCCCCATGTGTGCATGCATAATGTTTCATAATTGCATAAACAAGTGAAGATTTTGTTGTTGCTGCACTAGAGAAATATCACTGCAACCAATTTTACTGATGTGGAACAAGTGTTCATAAGTTTAAATGCGAGCAGAATATGAGATTAGTAAAAATCCCAAATGTCACATCTTGATTTTGCAAATTGGTTTGACATTTTTAATATCTTGCACGTTTACTCTCCTTTTGAAAAATACACAGAGGTATACAACAGCAAACTTAGTATCATTATTAATAAAAAAATAAATCAAGAAAATGCATTTACTATTAAAAACAGTAAACAAATTTGAATTGTAAATATTGTGTTTCGGTTCTCAATAAAACGTTTAGATTTTTTTGATGAATATTTTTTTTCTAATACATACATTTTTGTTATTTTTTTTTTTGCCAATGATAATGATACAGAGTTTATTTTTTAGTACATTACTCATAATTTTTCTGATGTAATAAATTAGCGTAAACGACCACAGATTTACCCCAAAATCTCTGACACACATTCACAATAAAACCCAAATCCATCCATCCATCCATCATCAGTGTAAAGTGCGCTAATGGCAAAGCCACATGCAATCAGTCCTCGGCACAGCTTTCACACAAAATACTCCCTGGGCTACCATAAATTTTAGCAATTAATTACAGCACTAATTTGCTAGAGTACTTCTATCTTTACAGCCTGAGCCTGTGTAAACGCAGCCACAGAACTCAGCAGAAACACCTAGATCTGATTCTATTCAGGAAAGATCTTATTAAAATGGCCGCAAGCTGTTTGAAGGAGCTTAAAAAGAGGACCACAGGCCAAGGTCGAGACGACCGTGAAAACGCAGCCAGAGATGGACAATCACAGGACAGGACACCCTCAGTGCTGTAGAGGACGGAGGTATAAATGAGGAAATTATATACTGTGAAATTTTTTTAAATATCTCAAATATTTTAAAATAAAGATTAGATAGATAGATAGATAGATAGATAGATAGATAGATAGATAGATAGATAGATAGATAGATAGATAGATAGATAGATAGATAGATAGATAGATATTCTCAAAAAAGATACTACTTTTAAAATAAAATTAAGTGTGTATATATATATATATACATATATACAAACACATTTTATATTAAAGGGTTAGTTCACCCAAAAATGAAAATTCTGTCAGTATTTATTTACTCACCCTCATGTTGTTCCAACGCCGTAAGACCTTCGTTCATCTTCAGAACAGAAATTAAGATATTTTTGATGAAATCTGAGAGCTGGATCACTCCTCCATACTAGTCCATAGGCTTCTAAAGGGATTAAAACTTGCCAGCCTCGAAAAGTCATTAAAAACATCGTTAAAATAGTCCAAGTGACTACAGTGGCTCAATCTTAAGTTTATCAAGCGACGAGAATAGTTTTTGTTCGCAAAAACAAACAAAAATAACAACTATATTTCAACTATTCATTTCCTTCTCTGTGGGCCTCTAGTCAGTTAACGTAGTGTGATTGCGTAGAGCTACACCAGAGGCTCACTATTGGCCGACGGTGGTCATGTGTGTGATGCGTGTGACGTACAACAACAGAAGCTTACACTATTATACTAGTGAACTGACTCGAGGCCCACAGAGAAGGAAATGAATAGTTGAAATTAAGTCGTTATTTTTGGGGGGGTTTTCGCGCACAAAAAGTATTCTCGTCGCTTGATAAACTTAAGATTGAGCCACTGTAGTCACTTGGACTATTTTAACTATGTTTTTAATAACTTTTCGGGGCTGGCAAGTTTCAATCCCTTTAGAAGCCTATGGAGGAGTGATCCAGCTCTCAGATTTCATCAAAAATATCTTAATTCGTGTTCCGAAAATGAACGAAGGTCTTACGGGGTTGGAACAACATGAGGGTGAGTAAATACTGACAGAGTTTTCATTTTTGGGTGAACTAACCCTTTAAGAGTATCGTTTTTGAGAATATCTATAAAATAAAATTAAAAAATTAAATATATATATATATATATATATATATAATGAAAATGTTGTAAATAGTGTAAATAAATTGTAAATATTTATAATAAATATCTTCATTTTAAAATATTTTAGATATTTTTATAAACAATGTTGCATTAGAATTCACAATGTCAAGAATGAATTCGGCTCAGTCAAAACCGATATTTTCATTAATAAATTATACCACTAAAATAAATAAAATAGTTTATTTTAAATCTAGAAAAAAATATTTTAAATAAATTAAAGATATTCTCAAACAAATAGCACTACATCTAAAATATTTAAAATCATTTTCTTTATTTTAATATATTTCAAATATTATTTTTTTTAGATAAATTAATATATTCTCAAATAAATGATACTACATATAAAATAAAATATTTGAAACATTGTATCTTTAAATATTTGAAATATTATTTTGTATAATATACTGTATAATGTATAATATATATATATATATATATATATATATATATATATATATATATATATATATATATTATTTTAGAAGTAGTGTCTTTTTTGAGAACATCTAAAAAATGTAATAGATTTGCACATATATATATATATATATTATATATTATATTATATATATATATATATATATATATATATATACACACAATTTATTTTAGTACTATCTTTTTTGAGAACATCTAAAAAAAATCTAATATATTTGTATACACACGCACGCACGCACGCACGCACGCACGCACGCACGCACGCACGCACACACACACACACACACACACACACACACACACACACACACACACTTTATCTATATATAAACATTTTACAAAATGTATACAAAATAAGTAAAGCCCTTTCTTTGAGACTGAGATCTACATGGTATGAAGTGATACAGTATCTTTGCAGCATACCACTGTTTTTAATTAAATTCGGCTTGTTCCTGTCATAGTGTCATCATGGTCCGCTTCCTGCCAATAAGTCTTGGCACAGCAGACGGCGTGATGTGTCACACACACAGCTCACCAATGTATTACAGACGAGAGCTGTGAGTATACAGGGGGCCCGAGGACACGGCCAAGAACAAAGAGTAATTAAAGAGAACGTCAATTTCAATGTTCTTCAAGCTCTCCTTCTTAAAGTACCTTACTCTCACACTCTGACCATTCAAGTGCATTAGAAAAACACTTTCCCTGCAGATTACCTCAATTAAACTGGTATTTATAGCTCAGTACTCAAATCGCAATCTCTGTGAATAAGCAAAATGGAATAAACTATATTGTTTTATAGCATCAAGATTTTACAAAGGTCTTGTTTTAAAGCAAAACCGGTTTCTAAATGATATCTGAAGGCCTATAGTGGCCATGGTTTAGATATACTCCGGGAACATTGAGCTCTGGTGCTCATTTGGGAAAAACAGATTTGAATCCAACATGCAATGTATCCCTATCTGATTCCCGGTTCCGTTATTTCTTGTCACCTAAGAACAGTGTAGGGGAAAGTTACTTTTAAAAGTTAAAATATTGCGTTACTCCCTAAAAAAGTAACTAATTGTTTATAAAAAGTAACGTGCTGCATTACTTTTACGTTATGATTATTACACGGCTCTGTGGAATACTTGATTCTGATTGGTCAATCGTGCCATCCAGAGGTATGTTATTCCCAGATAACAACCGTTGAAAACAGATAACAAGGGCTCATCCGGGTTACTGAAGTCAGCAGCGCTATACGCTTGCATTTGGTGAGCTAATAAAATATTAAAACTCAGTCAAATCAATATTTTGTGAACAGTTATTTTATTATAACAGTATATTATTATTATGTCATCCAGTATTGTGGACTCGCTCTCTCGTTTCATACAAATGCAGCTGCTGCCATTTTGTGACTATTGTTTTGTACACTGTTGGATTATAAGATACAAACAGTTATGATTTTAAGAAATGCTGTGTAATAAGTGGTATGACTGTATACCGTATCTCTGAAATGTCCGTCTAATTTGAACTTGCTGCGTTAGCAACTGCTCTGTCCGTGAAAGCTTTGCATTTAAAGACCTAATAAAATATTCAACTCAAATAAAGAACTCAGATCAGATTTCGTGTCTAATTATTTACTTATGTGGCAAGTAGCCGTGTAATAAGCGGGATAATGTACATCCAGCCGGTTGTTATCTCAGAATAAACCCCCTTCAGGCTGATGCTCCGCTTCACGTCAGGGTCTTCATCACCCTGTCGGGGGTTTGTTCTGAGATAACAACCGGCTGGATATACATTATCCTGTACGTAAATGCCTGCTCAAATTTAGTCTAGAACTACAATAACATCAAATTTACTCTGCAGTTACTCCCGATTTTTCTCAACATGGGGACTGGAGAGGAATTAATAAATGGGAAAACAGTAACTTACCACTTACTTATTATTAGTTACTTATTTGAAAAAGTCACTCAGATATTTTATTGTAAATTTAAAAGTAATGCATTACTCGTACTTGAAAAAAGTAATCTGATTACGTGACTTATTTTACATGTGATGTGTTACTCCCAACACTACTTATCAAAAAAAATGGTCCCCAAATATGCATCTATACCAGAAGCAGAATAAAAATAAGGAGTGTGACATTTCTGTTAGCCCAAGATTTACCAAATCAAGGTGGTAGGCCTACTTAGACAGCAAGTGCTTTGTTAGTATAAGAAGCAGTCTTATTCTGACATTGTGAATATGACAAGTGAGGAGCTGTCGCACGTCCACGAGAGAGTAATTGCATGCGCATGTCTCCGTGAACGCAGACTGCTGCTGTTTTAATAACCAGCGGAGTGATTTGTACGTGTCAAAGAGAGTCTAGTCTGTAGATTCTGACCCAGCTCAGGCTTCATTACACAGCGGTGTGATAAATCCACACTCACGCTCTCTTTAACAATGCTAAGTCACTGAACAAATCATCCCCACTGACTAAAATTGATTTCCCCTCTTTTATGTCTAGTGACCATTTAAAAAAATCTAATCAACCTCATGTCAAGGCAGCTACTGTATATCATGTCTGAAAATCTCTCTCTGTGCTGCTAGCAGCATGCGGTTCAAAGCAGAAACAAACACTGACATAAACTTGAACATTAAGCTGTTTTATATATTCTCTGATGCATTTATCGGTCGTATTTAAAAAAAAAAGTAATATTACCACAGGTAAAGATTGTGGTTACACATAATGTAAAGTGGAGTGCTTAAAACCCCTTAAAACATACTGCTTTTAATTGAATGGCAGCAGCCATATAATAAAAGTCACTAATGTTCAATAAATTATTACATTTATTAATAATAATCACCCAAAATAATACTAAAACTATAAAACAAATCACTTAAAATAAAATAAACGTATAAAAATATCTACATTTCTAATTTAATTTAGTTTAACTTAAGTACTAAAAAAATGTAAACTGAACCTAAAATAAAAATAATAAGAACAATATAGACATGTGACAGAAACAAAATGACAAAAAACAAAATGACTAAATAAATGTAATGTAATACTAGGCTACTACACTTTATTAATAGTATATTAATAGTCTAAAGTTTGCGGTAGCTAATTCTATATTATATTATATTACATTATATTATATTATTTAAGGTTATAAAGCTAAAAAAAATTTTTACTGACTCATTTTTAATACTACTACACTTTATAAATAGTCTAAAGTTTGTGGTAGCTAATTCTATATTATATTATTATATATTATTATATTACATTATGTAAGGTTATAAAACTAAAACTATTTAAAAAACTATTTAATTACTTAAAATAAAATAAACATTAATAGTTCTAATTTTCATTTAGTTTAACTTAAGTACTAAAATAATTTAAACTAAAACTATCATGGGAATTATAATGTTTGAAGCAGATGAAGGTAAACCAGGAAAACGAGCTGTTAATTCATAAATCCGTCAGATTCATGCTTCATGCTGAGGAAAATACAAACAGAAGACAGAACACAAGGAGCCCAGCATGAAAAGGGGCGGGGCTACAGAAGGTCTATAATTAGCATATTAATGATACCAAAATAACACTGATATATTCTCTAAAATACCTATGTAATCTGCAGATTTTATACAGATTATATAGAGAAAAATAAATATTGTTGAGTGTCTGTTATAAAAATAAAGTTGTCTCTTATGCGCGCGCATCCAAGAGGCAAGACCGCTTTATGTTAGGCCGAGTTCTGTAAAAGAACATTGCAATTAACGTAGATTTTGCATTGTTTGTAAATTCTTGTTGACTCTATAATAAACTGCAATTTCAGAGTTGAATCTGTTTGTTTGTGTTTCATTTGCATATTAATATAACATTATGTAAAATGTTAGTTAGTTGAATAGTAAGCTAAGTTATAATGTTAGTCGTCAGGTCTATGAAATGAAATTGTCCAACTAAGTTTGCGAATCATAAAAACCTGACATACCCTATGCATTTAGGTTAGTTTACAGCACAACAGCTCCGTGTCATCTCTGCTTCTGCTAGAATAGACATAAAGAGTGTTGTTTTCCGCCTCTTAGATGCGCGCGCATCTATGTGATGACGTTGCACAGAAACCCGTATATTACTCAAAACAGATTCTGAGAGGTGTATATAAAACCTACAGCAGCTGCTTCATGCTCTGTGTGTTACGCTTGTCGACAGTAATAATCTGCTCTGTCTCCTCGACTGAACAAGCGGCTGACAATTTCACCGGCAACACGCGTCAATCCAATTAAGCCCTAATTGAGTGTTGCAAGGTCCATTGATTACAACTGCTGCAGAGTAATAGAACGAGCAAACGTCGAGAAGACCTCAGGAATTAGGCACCCGACCCTGGAGGTTTCAGCGTGTCAAGTCGTAATGTTGGGGCCAATGAGGGTGAATCTGCTTTGGAAGCCCTGATTGCTTTCTTCTGTCAAGACTCCACAATCATTCAATGTCATATACCCTCAGAAACTAGATGTACTGAAGCTATATATGAAAGAGGTTAGAGAATGATACTTACATGTGTGTGTAAATGTGGCGGTGTGTCTTCTACTGGAAAGATTGGCTTGCCACTCAAAAAGGGGGGAATGATCCCGGGTTGTTTTGTAGGCGAAAGACAAGGACTATCATCGGATGTGTGCGATTCAACCTCAAGATCTTGATCTGGATTATCTGCGTTCACACTGTCCATATGGTCTGAATCTGGATTAACCAGGTCCACATTGTCCTTAAAAGGCATAAAATAAATACTAAATTAAAAAATGGTTTATTGTATTTATTGAATCATTGAAAGTATAGTGACTTCCCTGAGACCTGGGGCCAGTTGCATAAACCTCTAAGACTAGTCTTACAAGTTAGACATCAAATTTGTTTCTTTTTGACTGTTTATAGGTTTTTTAAATCAGTTACATAAAAAAGTTAGATTGGCTGAATTTAATACGGAAAAGTAAGACTGACTGCCCCTGACTAACTGCTAGTGGGTCATACTAGAACTTAAGACACTGTCTAAACGCAATGGCTATGTTTTTGCAGATGGCCACTGGTCTGAAGGACTTATCATGCCTATATATAAAAAAGGAGAAAAATTTGACCCCAGTAATTACCGTGGCAATTTTTTAGGCAGTATCCTAGCAAATTTTGCAATATAATAAATAGCCGATAGAGCCACATTCCTTACAAAACACAAAATTACGTCATCTGACGTGTCCGTATTGGCTTGTAGTGTTTAAACCCGATTAAACTTCACATTCACTCGCTCAAAAACAAAATCCAGCTCCTGGTATTCAATCTTGATCCATTCTTGCTGCATAATCAGAGAAGATAAAGAAAAACAATTGTGAAAAATATGAATACGGCATTTAAAGAATACAATAATAGTGTTGCAGCTGGTTTGCACTGCATATAGAACGTACAATGCATATATATAAGTTTTTTCTGTTGCTATCTAAAGTCAGAAGAGTAATCTGCTTGTCAAGAGTAAACAGATGTTGCAAGGTTACTTGTTCCCAGTGACAATTAAAAAGGACTATAACGCTTCATCCAATGGTCTTTACAATGTGTTTGTGTTCAAATGCAATAAGATACAAATGTTTTGTATGGCTTGTAGTCCTGCACAAAAAAACGTTGATCCAACTATCCAATACTATGTGAATGCAGAGCAAAGCATGTATCAATTTCCCTTGGTGATGTTTCGTATCAGTGATCAAAGGCCACTGCTTTGAACTTCAGCCAAGAGGTGTCCTATCTTACAACAGCACTTTCCTTGTGTCTTTTTTCTTCCCGAAGTTCGTTACCAAGATATTGTGGCCAATGCAAAAAAAGGGTCAAAGTCTGTAGAGAGGCATGCAGTGTTCAGACAAATCCTTATCCACTTTCAAAACATTGAACATATGGTTATTGCAGAAGTTGAAGTAGGTAACCCAAGTGTGTGATGATACCTATAAATACACTTTGCTAAAGAAACTTACGGAATACACTGCATTTGGAGGAATTTTACACATCATATCTTTGATTCAAGGTAAGAAGTGATTTTTCAGTTTGATGGTTAAATTGTTTCTTTTTTTAATTGAAAAAATATAAAAAAACAATTTGGTATTGTATTTTTTGTACGAATTTGAGAAAGGAACAGATTGACAATTGGGAAACTACTGGAAAATGTAAATAAAAAAAATGTACTGTCTCACAACAACAAAAAGTAGAAACAAATATAAATAAATGGATTTGTATATATATTTAAAACATATATGCGCAAAGTAAATATAAACATATTAGACACAAAGGATGGTAAAAATATATAAATGGCAATGAAACGGTCGCATAAATTATAGATTGGTTTGAGTATGAATGCACGTGGGCCATTGACCAAAGACGCACAATGCGATGATGGATCATCCATAATTGTACTTAAAGGTCAGGTGAAAGAAAGTGCGCGCGCACACGCCATCTGTGCGTCTTCATCTGATGTCAGTGTCAGGAGATGGTAAGTTATTAAAATAACTTGCTTTTCACACGCGCCAAAAAATAACAATAACACCCTAGTAAGAACATTTAACTACGTCATTAATTCAGAAAAATACGTTACTCATCTTTAAAATATAATTAACATTAAGCTAACCAATGCAATGTATATAACATCCTCAAACACTCGTTGATAAACAAAAGAAATTTCATTTGTGCGTGTAACAAACCACTTGAGTCTTGCATGCACCTCAAGAAGAACTAACGTTAATTAGTGGCGTTTAACTATTTCACACATGCTGAACTTTGGCGTCACACCATTTTGTGCCACAAACTTACTATTTTCGACGATGAAATGTTGAGAAAATCCCATGCATGGTGGTGGGACCAAAGCCATATCTCCAAATTTGGGGCCCGGGGTGGGCTTTTGTTGTTGTTGTTGTTGTTGTTGTTGCTGCTTTGGGCCAGTAATCTGGAAGAACACTTTAGCAACTATGTGGCAACTTGCTAAAAGCCTCTCAGAACACCTTAGCAACACCCTGGTATTGTGGCAACAGGTAGATTAGCATTGCCCATAACAATAGTATGATAGTTTGCAATTTAAGTTTGCAGTTTTGCAATTAAACACTCATATTTTGCACAGAAAATTAAAAAAATAAAAATTTAACATGCTATTTGAATGAAAAATGTAATGCAATTTGGCAAATAAATTCGTCAGTTTTAATTGTATAGCTTTTCTCAATACACATTGTGTTTCAAAGCAGCTTTACAGAGAATCGTGCTGTTAAATAATATCTTCATGCCTTATAGTCACGTTTAGCAGATTAGAGATTAGGGATAGTTTGCATTTTGCTATATAGCCTACTAGCTAAATATCCTTTTATCGCCGTAGGACAGGTTTGTTATTCCATTTCTAATGCATTGACTTAAAAATGACATTTTTCTTATTTTTTTCATTTTATTTTATATTTTATACATTTAAAAAAAACTGAGTAATGATAGCAAATCATTGTTGATGCACTTGATGTAAGCTAAAGCTTATATTGGCTATTTTAAAAGGGGGATGGGGGAGGATTTCAATTTTTACCACGCCCATATTTTCTGTTTCAGAAAGTAAATAAGGCTGTATTCCAGTCCTCCTGGGAAGTTTGTATTTATGAGTTGGGAAATTGTAATTACGTTATCAGGTGTGTCAAATCACTGTGGTCAGTGTAAGATGGGCAGTGCCTTTTCTACAAAAAAAAAAATACAGCAAGGTTTTTTTTATCTCTACTTCTACAAAATGACTATCATATTTTGTACACCGAACTTAGCTATTGTAAATTGAACAAAATATTTATAATAATTTCATACATATCAACGAATTTACCATCAACTTCAGATACTGTATTGTTTGCGTCGCCCTGTTTTCTGATGGCATCTTCATGTGCAATCAGAAATTTCCTAGATCCCACTTCTGAAGTCGTGATTACACGCTCATCGCATTCAAGTTCTTTGTTGTCAGGAAGAACAGTAGCCATAGAGGACACCTTTATTGTTGCCTATTTATTGGGAAAATCTTATTAATTCCAGAATGATATTAAGCATCTCATTCATTGACAACCATAAACATTCACTGCGCTATGTAGATAGGCATCTTGCTGACTATTCTGGAATTTCGGTCAAATGCAGGCTATTTTCGCCATGTATAAAACATACAGTACGCCTCAAATGATTATTCATATATGTAGATATGCACTGCTTTAATGACAAGACAAGGCGATGTAGCTGTTGTGGGAAAACTAGTAAAGAATAGCAGCCACAGCAGCAATAGTTCTCTCCTTCATCATGTTTAAAGTTTATGGCCTGCCCAACTCGGAAACTTGTGTATTATAATTATCCTGAGCTTCCCAGTGGTAAATACGACTTGAGAGGGCATTCATGAATTTGTAAATACGATCTTTCCAACATGACTTGAATGCACCATAAGTCAACACAGAAAGAGTCACTTCAAATAGGCCTATTTGTTGGTGAAAGCTATGTGGCAACGTTTTATGATTTAGTTAAGAAAAAGACAGAATATGAGAGGAATGATTGTGTTTAGATGTGCCATTTTCAGTTCTCATCATTCTCTTATACTTTATCTTCATCAACTCCAACAGCAACTCCAACAACAACTCTAATAGTTATAAATTCACCGTCAGCGAATGCAATGGCAGTCTCGGTTGTCACCTGACCTTCATTATCCTCTAAAAGCTTTACTGTCGATGGCACGGTCCTGTTAGCACCATGGAGACAGTTTTCTCTGTAGGTTTTCCCCAGAGCCCTTGAGTGATGGTGGCTGATATGAAGTCATTACATGCAGCATCCATCTTGTGTTGTGTGCTCCATGGTGTTGCCTTCTTAATCAGTTTCACCCTTGTTAAGAGCTCCTGTGGACACTGACAGGATCCCATTTAGGTTTAACCATTCCAGAATGAATCCTCTAAGCACACTACACCATTTCAAAGGCCACCCACAAATTGCGGTCCGTGATATTGTCAGGCTTTGCAGTGTAATTCTGTCGGGGTCATTTGTTACAATAGTACTGGTCCAGTATGTAATATGGTATGGATGGTGCGGTAGGAGAGATATTACACAGATCAAGCTTCTACATGTGTCAGCCTGACTCACTATGAAAATAAATATAGCTGTGAGATAACTTCATGTTTCCAGTGAATGGTGCACTATATCTTCTTTTGGAATAGCTATTGTGTTCTTTGAAATAGGAGAGGAAAGATAGGAAGTCTAGGAAAGGAATTAGCTTCATATCTCTCAGGTAGATTTCGGAATCCATTGTCAATGTTATTTGGAAACTAGATGCGTCAGAACCTTACAGTCAAAGGCGTTTATGGAAATAACCGTTGACCTTCTCCCAACTAGATATAAGCAAACTTTCAGACACATTTCCATGATGTAATCAGAGCTCTTCAAAACATTCTTTGTTCTGCAACTGTTATTAGTCAATCCTGCTTTGTTTTTATGTTTTTCCTGATGGATGAATGTGGTTTGAGAAGTTCTCAGCATTGTTGGAAATGGATTTTTGTAAATGCTTTTCACTGTAATCTCTGCATAATCAGTTTAATATGCAGCTGAAGGGTCTCTCATGCTTGTGAAGGGGGCGTGGCCAGTTGGTGGGTGGGGCAATGGGCGTGGCAACACACCTCACATCATAGCAGAGCATTCATTCATAGAAGAGCTTAACTGACTTGCAACAGATTGCACAGTGAACTCTCTCTGTTGTGCATTAATGGCAATATTTAATGATATAATTAAAAATGAAATGTGGATAATGTAATGTGATTGGAGTTTGTACACTCAAAAAATATATTTTTTTGCCTCTTGTTCAGTTTAGGCTAATTAATTAAAATAAGCTAAAGTAACATGTTTCTTTTTGTCACAACTTAATTTAACTGTGTTCAATCAACCTAATATATTTTAAACTGAAGTTTTCTTATTCACTCTAAAAAAAAAGGATTGCTGTGATTATCACTTAAAATTCAACATTAGAATAAGAAATAATGTGTTGTTTCTACTTAAAGTATGTGTATGTGCTTGACTTAATTAAACTAAAGTTAACTAAACTTAATATTTTAAGTTACCAAAGTTAATTAAGTTTAAAAAAAATGTAAGTTGTTATAACCAATTGCTGCAACATTTTTTTTATACAATGTTCATTTGTTTTAAAACTACATGATTTTTAAAACTACATGAAAACTATTTTATAAGTTTTTTTACAGTGTAATTCAGAATGTGTAACGTACGGCACCTGACTCGATTCTTCACTTGCCTGTCGATTCATCATGTGTGTGGTTAATGGAAATGATTTCCTTATACCTCACACTTTGAGTCACCTCTGGGAATCTCCACAGCCTGATAACTGAGGCTCACACACATGAATTTCCCTGTTATCACTCTGGAATATGTCAGCATTCGGCCCCCACACACTTCCAGCCTGCTTTGGCTGAGTTTTATAAGTCCAGCGCTCCTTCAACCTCTCAATACCAGCCGCAGGACGGCCCTTGGAAGTCCACCTAATCCCTCTGAACTACAGGTGGCAGGAGAGATCGGACGCCCCATCTGGAAATCAGGAAAACTTCTCTCCGAATTGCTCTCTCTCTCTCTCTCTCTCCCTCTCTCTCTCTCCCCCCATTGCTTTCCTCTCTCTCCTGGTTTCCAGTGAGGTGGTAATCCCCAATCTGAAAAGGAGATCCGAGCTGAAGTAAAGAGGTTTTGGGTTGGCATGCTCCAGAAAGGGACCCGTCACATTGCTCCTCACAGCTCTCGCTCGCAGTGGTAACAGGGCACCTGAACAAGGGGGCTAAATTAGACTTTAGGAACACAAACCAGTAGTTTCCAGCTGCCAAACTTTGGAGGAAACTTTACTTATTTTTTCCCAAACCCAGCGAATTTGTGTCCCGCGGGAGTGTGAAAAAGTGATTTGGGCTGCTCTCTAAGTTATTGGAGCTCTCTGAAACTTCTGTTTCATCTGTAGGCTGGCACCATGAGTGCTGAAACTGGGAAAGACTCCTACGATTACTCAGAATGGTACGAAAATGCAGTGCCAACCAAACCTCCTGTCGAGTAAGTACTCTTAATTTGGTGTTTTATAGATGTTTCTTTAGGGACAATTTTAAATTCGATCATTTGAAGTGCTGTGATTTCATTGTGTGAAAAAAAAATCGCTTACATTTGTAATACATTTTTGCATCATTATAACTGAACATGTAAATTGTATAATTGTTTAAAAAATAAATTCTTACTTCTATTTATCAAGGATGCATTAAATTGATTAAAAGTGATAAAGACTTTTATAATGTTACAAAAGATTTCTATTTCAAATAAATGCTGTTCTTTTGAACTTTGTAGTCATCAACAAATTGAGTTTTTGTGTTTCCACATAAATATTAAGCAGCACAACTGTTTGCATCATTCATAATGATAATCAGAAATGTTTCTTGAGCAGCAAATCATCATATTAGAATGTTTTCTGAAAAATCAGAAGAAGACTGATGAAAATTTAGCTTTGACATCCCTGGAATAAATTAAATTTTAAAACATTAAAATGGATAACAGATATTTCAAATGTAATAATAATAATAATAATAATAAAATACTGTATTTTTGAGTAGAAGAGACTTCTTTCAAAAACATAAATAAAAATCTCACTGACCCTATACTTTTGTACGGTAGTGCATATGTAGTTATTCATTTTAAATATAATATATTATTTTTAAAATTTATACTAAATTACACATGTATTTAATGTTATTACTTATATATATGCATTCATGGGTCCGCTGGGTTTAGACATTAACTTAGTTTTGTGATTTTTAGCTTGATAACATGGGTAAGGTAATCAGATATTCATTAGATATGATCTTTATTGCTGCTTGTCGTATAGTCTTGTTGCTATCCCATAATGCACTACCCAGAACATTTATATGGTTCCAAGTCTACAGGTGTGCAAACATATCTGATTATATATCTGCTGAAAGCGATATACACATCCATCACTGCGATTCATGCCGAGATTTTCTTTTTGATCTCATCTTTGATTCTTTTCACATATGCAAGAGACTTTTCGGCAACAAGACACCAAACTGTGAAGATAGGGTTACTTTAATGCGTCACATATTAGCTTCGTCCAAGACTTCCTCTGTTAGTAAAATCAAATGAAATAAGGGCCTTTTCATTCATCTAGAGGTTTCCTAATTCCATCCCAGTTTAGTTGGAAGTGTGATCGGATCCGTGTGCTGGCGTTCCACGTCAGTCACATTACCTACGACAATCGGTTTAAATGAATAATCTTCACTTGAAGAGGTTCAGTAAAAGTGCTCTTGTTAGTAATGGTCTGTTGCTTAGGAAAGGAGGGAGCGTGTACAGGTTGAGTAATCGCCCTGGATCTCACCAGCTTATGATAAATACTCTGTGTTTGTGAAATTTTCAGAGTTATCCCACCATGTGACCCCACAGCTGAAGAAGGCCTCTTCCACATATGCATTGCTGCGATATCTGTGAGTTCCCTTCTGATGAGATGTACTTCTTTCTTTATATTCTCAACTTTGCCTTCTATTCTTTCTCTATATTGGTCTGTCCAAAATTCAGTATCTTTGAGTACTTGGAATATTGTAATCAGTCAGTACATTACCATGGTATATATCAAAGTACTAGTGTATACTAGTATATATTTTTTATATAATATATATATTGGCCAGAATGATTAAACTGACAATATTTGGATAATCTGAGATGCACTTTTGTGTCAAAATCTAGAAATAGCCTTGGACAATATTATTATTATTATCTTTTTTTTTTTTTAAAGGAGCACGTGGGTTTCTTGAGTAAATAATTTGTAAAAGAACTTTTCATTTTGGATCATTACATTTACATTTAATTTATATAAATTTAATTTTTTTTATTATTATTAATATTTTTTTATTAAAAAACATCCATGGATTGGAATATCATAGTAATTTGGGGTTGGGCTCTTTTGAATTATGCCTATACATATCCACCCAGAACACCCTAGCAACAACTTCGCAACCACTCAGAACACCCTAGAAACGTCTTAGCAACCATTCAGAACACCCTAGCAACAATATATTGTCATTGTTATATATCGGCCATCCTAATGTTATTTTTCTATTAATTTATACTATATATACCGCAGTTTATATAGTGATATACTATTATATATATATATTTTTTTTTGTATTTTGAATGGTTTTTAGTTTTATATTTTCTGTTTTTATTTTAGTTTATTGTTATAGATGAAATTTTATTAATTTGTCATTTTGTTTTCTTTTAAATATAATATATCCCACACACAAACTTTTGTTAGATGTGATTAATCAGTTTGACAGTGAAACTGAAAGGAAAATTAATAACTAGTAGTCAATCATTAAACTAAATGAAAATGAGAAATTTGCTTTGGAAACTAGCTGAAATAAAATAATTTTAAGTGTTTTTGTCTTATGTTATTTCAGTTAAAGTTTATCTTCTTTCAATTAACGAAAGTTTTTTTTAATGCTTTTAGTTTTAGTTAACTATAATAGCCCTGCTAGTTTCTATATTTTGATATGAGCATTTGCCATTGATTACTCTATATAAGTTGACCATTGGCAAAGTACCGTAGTATTTCCACCTGATACCATGGTACTGTCTTAGCACTTGTGTAAAGAAACCATTTAAAAACTATACAATGCATTTGTTGTCATTCGTTTTGTAACTGCCAGACTTCCCACTGAGTTGCTAGCCTTTTGCTTTCTTTGATTTGATACAAAAAGCCACATGCTAATTGACTCTGATGAACCCATGTGGACTCAGACGTCACCTTAGGCCGTGACGCTTCCTAAAAGTGTTACAGGTCACTTCAGGTCACTGATCCCAGGCACTTACTCACACCAGAAACAGAGACCGCTCTGCCCTTGTTTCATGGGGGTCTGTGCTTTCATTTGAACCAAGAAGCTGTGATGCAGAAGAGGTTAAGAAGAGGTGGATGTCACAGCAGCGCCAGGCTCTGGTGGGCCATTAGAGAAAGTCAGGGGGTTTTAAGACTGACAGATTGTCCTCTCTTTATGTCCAAAGCTGGTGGTCATGCTGGTTCTTGCCATCCTGGCCAGACGACAGAAGTTGGGTGTCAATCAGAGGGGACTTACGGGTTTACTCAGGTCAGTTTGACATCTCCCATGTAAACAAACACCCTAGCAACACCCTGGCAACCACCAACAAATACTTTTTTCTGTTTTTATTTCAGCCCAGTAAACTTTCTAGACCACACACAACACAAGGGTCTTGCTGTAGCTGTGTATGGAGTTCTCTTCTGCAAGCTGGTCGGAATGGTCCTCAGTCACCATCCACTTCCTTTCACTAAAGACACCGTGAACAAAGGTACGACTGCCAGATTTCTTGCTTTGTGAAGTGGTGAAATGCATTTAGTGTTAATATTTAGCGGCGCGTCGACGCTTCGACTTCAAAATTACGTCGACGCCATATTTTTTTGTCGACGCTTCTTTATTTTTCTTATTTTTTTGCACCGTTCCTGGCGGTACAGCTTGCCACACACACGCGGGAGACCGAAACATTGCAGAATGGAGGACGAAACGGCAACCTCTTCACAGAATTCCAAACAAAGCCATGCAAAAAGCCCCAACAAAAGAAAAAGTCCTAAAAAAACAGCTCGCACCAAATCATCGAAGGTATGGGAATACTTCAAATTTAGTCCCAAACTTAAAGGTGTCGTTATTTGCGCGCTTTGCCAAATGGAGTTGACATCCTGTCTCCCGGAAGTTCCGGGAGTCTACCGCATATTGATAGCGGCTTCCTGATGCCCGCCAATTAGTTAAAATCTCCCGGAATCTAGAGCTCGCGAGCTCCAAACCGTGTAGCGCGCGCAGCAGAGAGGGAGAGAGCGAGAGACCTTGCGTGTGTGTGTGCAAATGTGCGTGTGTGCCGTATGAAGCGCATGTAAACCCCACCCGTCCCGTCAACAAAACGTTTATGTTTTTTATGAGCACTGAAAACATTAAAATGAGCACCACAAAATTGTGATAGGGCTCATTTCAGTACCAAACATTTTACAGTGTAGATACTCTATAAGAACCAGATAAAAAATGTTGTGCATTGAATGTGCACTCCTGCAATTTCCATGTTACAAAAAAATCATCGTTCAATTAGTTGTTAGATTAGTCGACTAATCGATAAAATAATCGTCAGACTAATCGTTTAATTAATAATCATTTACCCCAGCCTTATTAATATTTCATGAGTGAATATTGACAGTAGTGGCCAAAAGTGATTTCTGGCCTAGGAAAACTGACATCTTCACTCTTTATTTAAATATTTTTAAACGTGTTAAAGATTTTTGTAAGACATATTGTAGTTGTGGAAAAATGGTGAAAAATGAAACCATTTATGGCCAGGCTGTCATACAAAGAGATTATGAACATGCAAAAGCAAGAGAGAACCAATGAAATATTAATAACTAGTTATGTTGTTGCCAATGTATGTTTTTTTTCCTGTGAGCCTTTTGCATTTTTCATAGTAAACTAAAACCTGTAATTTAATTTGCCTTTTTTTTTTTTGCCAAACTATTTTGTCAGATAAATACCTTAACCAAATTTATTGTCTAGTTCTTCCCTCATATTTAAGAAAAGGATAAAATATTTTCCTCATATTTTGATGTGTTAATCAAACTTGTAGGGTCAGTAACTCTTTCCCTACCAGTTTTTTTGTTTGTTTTTAATTATGATTTTTCTTTTTTTAAGTTGCCAGTCACCGCCTGGACTTTTGGTCATTTTCACAAACATGAAAGAATATTCCGGAATGCCTCCAGAATATTTTGTTTTATGAATATCTGAATATGCAATACATCAAAAGAAAGAACAGAACCTCTGCTTTAAAAAAAAAAAAAAAAACCCTGCTAGAATGAAACTCTAGCTTCATGCATCCTTTTTTATCAACACTTGAATGTGTGTAAGTTTCATTAAAAAAAAAAAACTTTTTTTCAAAGACTACGTCCAGAAAAGATTCAGAACGATGATCAAAACACAGATGAACTAGATCGAGTCCATCAACACCACCAAAGCTTCACAGTCCTATAGCTCGTCCTGGGTCGACATTTCATTCAGTTTTGATTTAAATGCTGTTTAATGTTGATTATCGCGTTTTCACATGTTTCTACTTTTTTTTGTTCTGTGTTTTGATCAGGAGATGCGATACTCTTTCATAACATGTCATAGCACCCCCTACTGTTTAACAGTGAGAACACAAAAAGACGGAAATTTACGTCAATGGTGGGGAAAGAGTTAAAAGCAAAATCCCCTCTGGATATCACTTTTGTCCACTATTGTGTTTTATATTATCATGTGGCCTAGTGTTTAAGGCTCACGACTGCCAAACTGAAGGTTTCTGGATCGATTCCCACAAGTTGTTAACCTTGATCTGCCAACATTTTGCACTTAACCGTACTTTTTTAAAGATTCAAAAAGAAGATTATTTTTTTTATCATAATGTAAATCAATGCTGCTGTTGGAAAGATTTCAGGCCTCCAAAGTGTTTGGGAAATTCATCGGTTTGCAGGGATATCTCATGGGCAATAGTGGCTCACCCTGCACCAGTGCGATCGAATGAACATTGAACACTCTCTCTATTCACAAGATGGCACCTATCCAAAGTAGGCTCAGTTCACACAAGAGGATGAAAAGTAGCACCCTACCTGATCTTTTTCCCCCATCTGTACTGCTAGTCCTTCTTAGATGTGTTTTGTAATTTGATTATCGCCTGCGTTTTTTGTTTCTTTAGCAAACGGGGCTTCAGACTTTATACATAATGCTGCATTTGCATTATGTAACTATTTGGTGCTTTAATAGGTACATTTTGAGACATAAGTCTATTAGTGTGGATGGGAAGCTATTGTTATTCTTCTCATTCTCATCATATTCATCATATGACATGTTTTGCTGTTTACGAAGTTTAAAAAAATCATATGATCAAGTAGCAAGTACCCCCATTCGTTCCAAATCTGAGTTTCCTTCTTGCTTTGAGCACAAAAGAAGAAATGCTAAAGAATAATGAATGTACATGGAGACTCAGAGCATCGTGCTCAAAACAATTAGATAAAACTTAAAAAGACAGATAATGGTAGTTTTGACCAATATTTTATTGATATTCAGACTTTTAACAGTTATTGGTTCTTTGAAAATGAGTGTTAAATGACTGGTACCATTTGGTATACTGTAAAAAAAAAAAAAAAAAAAAAAACGTTGCTGCCTTAAACATCCAAGTTGATTTTACTTGTTTTTTTTAATTATTTTTTTACTGTTTAGAACTCTAAAGAATAAATCTGTGAGCATCTAGATCACAAAAAATAACATAAATAGCAAAAACAATAATTTCTAATACGACTGTGACGCCGTATTCCAAGTCTTCTGAAGCAATTCAATAGTTTTGCATGAGGAACAGGACCCAAATTGAAGTCAATTGACACTAAAAATAAGTACATATAGCTCTCTTGCTCCAAGACACATTGGTGATATCTCATAGGTCGCACAGTAGTGGGGTTGAACTTACAACATTTCAATATTAAATGACTTTCGACATATTGCCTGTTTTGCTCTATTTTGCCAACGAAAATAGCATTTTCAACAAAGCCACAGCAGAACTGTTTAGCATCTCTCAGCATCAAGCGATGTTTCATTACTAAATGAATCCATCTGTTTGAACGAATCGGCTGAATGAATGATTCAAAGACTACTCGAAGTCAAATGTTTAATTCCTGAAATGGTCAGCCGTTTGAACGAATCGGTTGAAATAATGACTCAATTATTCGCTCATTAACAGTGATTTGTCACCGCCTACTGGATGTTTAAGTTTCACATTTAAAATATCTTTTAAATTTTAAAATCATTTCATATAGCAACGTTTTATTTATAAATATTGTCTGATAATTGTTATCGACAAAATCCCAGAAAATGTCAAAATCTTTGTTAATATCACACCCATAGATGTGTATCATTATATTGGATCCGTGCATCCGGGCTTAAAGTGACAGCAGCCTATAAATACCAGCTGCTAAGTTATTAATGTTAATCAAACAACAAAACAATAGTGTTATTTTACATTTAGGCCTAATTATTACATGTCTGTACCTGAATCCACTGTTTTGTTCTTTATTTCTGTAGAGTTCTGGATGATCCTGGCTCTTTTGTACTATCCCGCTTTGTACTACCCTCTTCTGGCCTGTGGTACGCTGCATAACAAGGTTGGTTATGTTCTGGGAAGCCTGCTGTCGTGGACACACTTCGGAGTTCTGGTCTGGCAGAAGGTGGACTGTCCCAAAACGCCACAGGTACAAGTTATTATATGTATCTAAAACATAGCTGGTAGAGTATTTTCAGCACAGTTTATCTGGGTTCTAAGTTTAGTTTCCCTCTGTGTTTATAGAGGATGTTGAATAAGAATCGCAGATAAGTTAATTAACCTCAACCGGTTTTGTTCCCATTGTCCTCGTGTCTCCTAAATGAATGGTCAAGCCTCAAAACAATTTGTTCTGCTTCTTAGGATCTCACCATGGAGATTTCCTTCAGTTAATCACTTTAGTTTCTGTCAGAACTAAAGAAAAAGTACCAAGAAAACAAAATTAGCAAGAAAACAAAGGGATCAAACTGCAAAAACTGTCTGGCTGTGTTCATGCTGAAAAAGCCATTTAATTATTTTAGGGCAAAATAAAGAAAGCCTTGTTTGGGTTGTAATATAAATTCTGATTACAATTTCATGATTGGTTTGCACAGAATATGTGCGGAAGATATTGTGGGGAATACAGCCAAATAAATGGCTGTGAACATTTGATGTTATTTAAAATTGATTTGTCTGTTCTTTCTCCATGTCTGCAGATCTATAAGTACTTTGCGCTGTTCAGCAGTCTTCCTCAGATTGCCTGTCTGGCCTTTCTTAGTTTCCAGTACCCGCTTCTTCTGTTCAAGGGCTTACAGAATACAGAGAAGTCCAATGCCTCTGAGGTAAGAGTTTGTTGTTCCAAAGGGAAATGTCTAAAATGTCAGGATGATACAACTGTTCTCATATCATAATAAAGAAGAAAAAGCTATCTGCTGTCCCGAGAATTTTCGGTTTCTGTGTTAGCAGAAATCAAGTTTTATCGTAGTTTTTGCCCAACTCCATTGACTTACGTCAGGACAAAAACTATGATTTTTGCGTGAGCATATCAGTGAACACCCTAGACCACTCGGTGAGTTTCACGTCTTTGTAAACTAAAGTTTAATGCGTTTTATGAATTATTCTTCCAGTGCCCCTATGAAACCATTGTATAGGTGGGGGGTGCTAACACAAAAACCTAAAATTCTCGGGACAGCAGCATTTGTCCAAATTTCAATCTTAACCGTTCTATTTCATCAGAAACGATCTTAAAACAGGGCTTTAAGTGTAAAATACCGAACTTGTCCTTTAACAAACCCCATTACTTTATGAAGGCAAAATCTTTTATTATTGTTTCATTTATATTTTTCATTATTGTAAATTTATATATATATATATATATATATATATATATATATATATATATATATATATATATATATATATATATACTATTTTTTTAAATATTATGTTGTTCAATTGACCCAACATTAATAATTATGAATTAATAAGAATTCTTATTAATAACTATTTTTATATCTAACTATTCTTATATCATAATAAAGAATAAACTATATTATTAAAAGGATGAAATTCTTTATAAAACTTATTACGTTATGAAGGAATAATCTTTTATTATTGTTTCATATATATATTTTTGTTATTGTACATTGTTTCTTAGGACATAATTTTACATAATGAAATTTTTAACTTACATTACTCTAATTTAATTTAAACTGTATTTAAAATATTTTTAATAAAACTGCTTGATATTTGAAAAATAAGGTTAGTTCATGTTGTAAAATCATGAGAGAGAGAGAGAGCGAGAGAGAGAGAGAGAGAGAGAGAGAGAGAGAGAGAGAGAGAGAGAGAGAGAGAGATGAATTGAAATTTAAAAAGAAATTTAAAAAAAACTTAAAATTAAGGCATAATCTTTTATTAATGTTTTTTTAATTGCTTTACTCCGCTTGTTAATATTTGAAAAACAAGGTTAGTTCGGGTTGTAAAATGTTGTTGTTCAACTCCCTCATGTGATTTGAGATATGTAAAAATGTTTTTTAAATATATACCTTTTACTTTTTAAAATATATTGAAACATTTTTTTTAAATGTCAATATTTGTACTCTCACATGTACCCAAGATGTAAGGAAATATATTATATTTTCTTTGGTTACATCACATGACATTTTTAGAGTAATTAAATTGAAACTTTTCTTGAACATGGTATAAGACTTTTAAGTTTTCAAAACCACATGGAACTATTATGAAAACAAAGAATACATTTCTAAAAAAAACTTGCCTCATGTTTTTCCTCTAGATTTTAAAATGCTTTCCTTTTCTTTATCATGGACACTCTTATTTTTCCTGGATCTATTTGTCACGGATCCATCATTTTTCCATGCTGTACTGCATGTGACCCTGTCAGAACAAACCTATGACCCATTTTCGGGTCATGACCTGCCAGTTAAGCACCACTGCGTTAATTCATAATGAGGGACTTAGCAACATGGAAAGGCAAGAGGGGAGTTTGTAAACTCGGCACCTGCATTCCAGAGGTCTAATCATTGTAAGCAGCTCAATGGGATTGGGTTATGTTTGACTCACAGAGGACATTACACAAACAGCGTGCTGTTTTCCCACAGGAAACACACAATGCCAGTGTTATTCAGCTATAATCGCAATGACGAATAAGTTTGGATGGAATAAGAGGAACAATTCCTTCGCAAAGCATCTAAACTGTCGGCAACACTTTATTTTACAGTCCTGCTCCCCATGTACATAATATGTACTTATTATAGTAATTCAATAACTAGGTACTAACCCTGAACCTAACCTTAACCCATGTAGTTACCTTGTATTGCCCAGTACTTTCTTAGGTAAGTACACTGTAAGTACACGTACTGTATAATAAAGCAAGCAGTGCATAATACAAGGAAAGTATTGGTCACGTCAAACTGTATGATAGACACTGTTTTAGATTTGATAGATTTCATACAGAATTATGGTCTCTATCAAATTATTTGTCTCTTTTTCTTTCTTTTTTTTAAATCTGTTTTACAGGACCTCAGTAGCAGTTATTACCAAGATTATGTAAAGAAGATTTTCAAGAAGAAAAAGCTCACCAAAATCAGGTGAGGCCCACATATGTAAACACCTCTATTTATTAACCCAAAGGTTCGAGAAGCTTAAAACCGCAGAAATGATACTAGTAACTCATGACAAGACTTTCACAGTGAGCTGACGCTTTCCTCGAATATTGTCCCACATTATTATATTATAAGATATACATTTTATTATAAGATAAGTTGGGGGTTGGGGGGTTAAATCCCATAGAAACTGAAAATAATACGAAAAAAACTTCTATAATATTTAGTTTGACCTCCTGAGGTTAACATTTTCTGAAGGTTCAGCACCTTCTTGGACAGACCATTTGCTGATTTTTTTTTTTGTTTGCTGACCTCAAGAATAGTTTTTAAGTATTCCAGGCCTTGTTCTTTTGCTTATTAATGGAGAGTGCCAGTTATAATGCTGATGGCATGTAAATTAATCTTGTGGAAACGTTTTTGTAATGGAATGGATTACAAATAAAATAAAGGAAAAGAAAGGTGAGGTTTTTTTTTTCCTATTATAGCAAGCAGCACACTTTACAATAGCTATGCAGATGGGAGATTGTGCATGGACTACTTCCTCATTTCCATTGACAGACAATGAATCACACCTACTGTAAATCGACTTATGCAAAGAGTCGTAGATGGTGATCAGCCACTGTCTTGCAGTCTTTAGAGTCTGAATTGTGAGCTAATGCCATTGAGTCTGTACGGCACTGATGCTGATCTTCTTCATGCAAAAATATACTGGGTGACTGGAACGTCATTGAAAATAGCCCCGTGAGCTACGTGATCACATGTTTCTTGTTCCACGGAAACTTCTTTGTGTCTACACACAGTGCTTAGCATTAGTGAATACATCCATGCTAAAGTTGACTAAAAAGAGGAATAAAAAAATATTTTTTTGGAAATTGTTCTTAATGCCTTAATTAAAAAAATGAGGAAAAATCCAACCTTTAAAGGACTCCAATTTTCTTTGTGAATGAATGATGTATCGCCAATAAATAAATGTTCTTCCTTAAAAAACACTTTGCGTAAGTCAGGACACCCCTATGTTAAATTCCCATAGAGGCAGGCAGATTTTTATTTTTAAAGGCCAGTTATTTCATGGATCCAGGAATACTGTACATCCTGATAAAGTTCCCTTGGCGTTTGGAATTAAAATAGCCCCACATCATCACATTCCCTTCACCATACCTAGAGATTGGCATGGTTTTATTTCAGTTAGGCTAATAGCTGGTTTGATTTGCATTGAGAGATGATCTTATGGAAAGTGCCCCATGCCAATCTCTAGGTATGGTGACGGTATGTGATGATGTGGGGCTTTTTTAATTCCAAAGGCTGTTTGTGCCGTGCCGGGGATTCGTTGGTAATGCCATTCCATGCTTGGCGGTCAATGGCGATATATTCTTGCCGTCAAGGAGGTTGAGTCGCATATTCCTCAGATCTTCCTCAATGTGTTTGTTCCACGTCTTAATCTGTTCGGATCTTTGCACCGGCCAACAGCCAATCGTTGCTACCAAAGGATACGATATGGCAGGCAGTCTGTGTGCATTCGACAGTAGAGATCGACCGATTGATCGATTTTGCCGATTAATCGGCACTGATAACCAATTGCTGGAACAATCGGTTATCAGCAAAAATCCATACCGGTAGGTTTTCTGCGTTGTGTCCATTGCTGGACCAGATGAGAATGGTCTGCTGTCATTATACAGTACGAGAGTGCCCTCTAGAGGCGAAATAAAAACTATCACTGATGCCTCGTGGAGTTTGTTTTGACACGTGAGGCTGCGCGCTGTACAGAGCAGGACACTTCAGATACGGATTTAAAACAGACAATGAAATGGTATGTTATACACTACACTACCACCCAAAGCGGATCTGTTCATAGAGGAACACCAATAGATTCAGTCGCAGGCCTCATGTTTAGAAAACCTCAAGTTTGTTTAGCTCTGGCTTGAACTAGGTCCAAGTTTCTGATCCATATACAAGAGGATGGGGAGGATCACCTTCCAGAATAGACACATATTAGTTCTAATAGCGATATTGGCCATAGGAATGCAAATTGCATGTAATGAAGGGATAATTTCCTTTGATAAATATAGCAATTATGTGGAGGAAAGTATAGACTTCATGCACCAGAGAAACAAGTGTGTAGCCATCTTTAGAATACTGTTTTTGAACTTATGTTTTTGCGGTAGCTCTTTATATTTCTATAGCATCGCTGTCGAAGAGTAATTAGCTGGTGAAGTGGATTTACTTATTGTAGAATTAACAAAAGTTATCATGGGCTTTGTAATGTTTGGAGCGGATGTCAATACAAATGTCAGTTGAGCGGGAAGATTTTAAAATGAGTGGTTCATTCATAAATCTGTAAGATCTTACCTTCGTGCTGTGGAAATATAAACCGGAAGACAGAACACAATGAGCACAGCGCTGAAAAGTGGCGGGGCTACAGAAGATCTATAAGGTACATATCAACAAATTTCAGAAATGCCTTAAATACAAAGAAGCCATGAGTTTGAAGATCAGGACTGCTTGTTCAAAGGTTGTAGGTTCGAATCCCATTAAAAGCCATTGTGCAAAGTAATACGTGTACTGAAAGTCACTTTAGATAAAAGCATCTACTAAATGTCTAATTGTGCATTCGAAAGAATATGATGGGGTATTATTATAGAATTCTATAGAATTAAGTTCTGTTGTTGTTTTTTATGACTATTATCTCTTGTGTTGCAGTTCCAGCACAACAAAACCCAAACTATTAGAAAGACTCCGAGATGCTGCCAAGTCTTACATCTACACACCCGAAGATGGTGATTATTACATTTGAATGTTTTTAATAAACCTAAAGTTGAATCCAAATTTTTTATCCAAAAAATATACACTATTATTCAAAATTTTGGAGTCTGTTAGAATTTTCTTTTTTGTCTTTCTTTTCCATCAGTTTTTAGGTTCCCTTTGAAACTAGCGATCTCTTTGGTTGTGGCATTCATTGCACTTTATCAGGTAAATGCTTTAAGAAACGAGCCCATTTTTTAGTTATTTCTGTCTAAAAGGATTAATTAATGTGCTTTTCTTTCATTTAACTTGGCAAGAGTAGCTTATTCCAAAGCATTTTCCATTCTTTCGAATCTCCGAATCTCTTAGATGGCGCTCTTGCTGGTCTCAGGAGTTCTGCCCACCCTACACATCGTCCGTAGAGGAGTGGATGAAAACATTGCCTTCCTGTTGGCTGGTTTCAATATCATCTTGTCAGATGACCGTCAGGAGGTGGTCAGGATTGTAGTGTATTATTTGTGGTGTGTTGAAAGTGAGTCAGTCCTTTTTTATACTACTTATACTTAGGCATACACAGAATCTGTGCCCACAAATTCAAACAGAATTCAAATTAAATTCTACATAACTCCATCCCCTTGTATAAGCAAACTGGTTTATGATTTCCATTACACGAGAGTAGATGTTAAAACTTCTTGCTGATTTGTACTCGGCTTTCGCCAAGATAAGCACCAAATAAGACGTAGCTTTACAGTAACCTATGCTTCTACATCCATTTACGCTTCTTTCCATCTGGTGACGTGAATCTCCTTCTGTCTGGTGTTAATAGCTGTAGTGTATTTGTGTGTCAGCACACACAACGGCTGCAACCACAGTGCGGTCCCCCCATAACAACCCTCTGGATTGAGCGGAGTAGGGAACATCTCTAGGGTCTTCAAGTGGGCACCTTCTGTCCTCAGTGTTTCGTCGACTAGCCCACGACACCTCAAGAGGGCTCGACAGTGACTCTGGCCTCCCAGAGTCACCCCCCTCCGTCCCCCACTCAACTCAGCCCAGCTTACTGACCTCTACTTCCCTCTTGGTGCTGAGACCTAACCACAATCTCACAATCTCTCCGCAACCCAACCATACGCGCCAACCCGTTTGACTAAGGCTGTCGAGCCCCTCTGGTGCGTTAATATGCAGTTTCAGTGGCAACGGTTCCGTATGGCATACCACCTACCGCAAAACACAATATCTGCCCAACCACCCGTCATTCACGCAATATACACAGGAACGTAATGACTGTAAATACTATACAACCTCTACAAATAAACCAACAGTGCTGCTGAGACCTAACCACAATCTCACAATCTCTCCGCAACCCAACCATATGCGCCAACCCGTTTGACTAAGAATGTCGAGCCCCACTGGTGCGTTAATATGCAGTTTCAGTGGCAACGGTTCCGTATGGCATACCACCTACCGCAAAACACAATATCTGCCCAACCACCCGTCATTCACGCAATATACACAGGAACATAATGACTGTAAATACTATACAAGCTATACAAATAAACCAACAGACTCTTCAAGTTTTCAAGAATTCTACGAAACCGTAGCATGGCGGCCTGTACTCAGCCAGCTAGAATCTTTCCGTCTCAACCACAGCCAGTTGCTGCTCCTTTCTGCTGCTTCAGATAAGTTCTTTACTGTGCGACGCAACTCTTGACCACTGAATCCGACGTCTATGAGGAACCGGGTTGTAGAGTGTGCCACAAAACCTCGACAACCCACTTCCACTGGAAAAACCTGGACTCTCCATCCTCGCTGTTCTGCTTCAGTGGCCAGATGAGCATACCGCAATTTCTTCCTCTCATATGCCTCATCTACCGCATCCTCCCATGGCACTGTTAACTCTATCAGTTGAACAATGCGTGCTGATCCAGACCACAAAACAAGATCTGGTCGTAGGTTAGTGGTGGCAATCTCAGGTGGAAAAATAAGCCGTTGATAAAGATCAGCCAGCATCTTCCAGTCCCTAGCAGCTTCCAGTTGTCCTGGGCGAGAATTGGTGTTAGCACCTTTTCTTGGTGGTTGCTCGCCTGGGCGGAGGAATATTGTCTTCTGCGTGTAATGTTTTGCTAGAACAGGCAGCAACTTATTGGTCATACTACGCTTGCCTTCCAATGCTAAAGCCAAACATCGCAATACTTGGTCATGGCGCCAATTAAACCGACCTTGGCTAAGAGCCACCTTACATCCTGTCAAAATGTGCCTTAATGTGGCAGGTGATGAACACAAAGGACAAGAGGGATCCTCTCCTACCCAGAGGTTTAGGTTCTGCGGTGATGGGAGAACATCATATGTTGACCTAATAAGGAAACTGATCCTACTCTCTTCCATTGACCAAAGGTCTTGCCAGCCCATTTTTCGTTGTTCCACACTCTCCCATCTCATCCACTCTCCCTGCTTGGCCTGGGAAATGGCCTTTATACATCTCATCCTCTCCTCCTGCTTTCGCACCTCGTTGACTACCAGCTTCCTCCTTTGAGCTGAGCCTGCCTTGTGCCATTTAGGAGGAGCTAAACTGAGCCCAAAACCCCCTCTTCCATGCTGTACCTGTCCCACGATATCCCCAATTTGAAGGTCAGCCTTTGCCTCTACTACAGATTTCTTTGCTGACCACTTTCTACCAGTTTTTACCACAGGGGCTGCCTCCCTTACACATTTGTCGGGTGACTCTGCTAAAGTCATTTCCAGTCTGACCTTGGCACACTTAAACTCCTCGGTTAAAGCAGAGACTGGCAGCTGCAATACTCCTTTACTATAAAGTCCCACTCTGCTGAGGCAGCGTGGAACTCCCAACCATTTCCTGATGTATGAACTTATTAACGCTTCCAGCTTATCCACTGTTGTCAAAGAAACCTCGTACACAGTTAGTGGCCACAGCAACCTTGGCAGTAGACCAAACTGAAAGCACCAGAGTTTTAGTTTGCCTGGTAGAGCACAGCTGTTTATGCTCTTCAACCCTTCCACTGCTTGTCGTCTAACTTCTCCCACTCGAACTGTGTCCTTTAGATCCCCATCGTACCATCTCCCTAGACTCTTCACTGGCTTCTGAGAAACTGTTTGTCATGTCATCCATGTATGCTCTGATTGGTGGTAGTCGCATCCCAGAAGCCAAGCGCTCTCCTCCTACTACCCATTTTGATGCCCTAATGATTACTTCCATTGCCATGGTAAAAGCCAGTGGAGAGATGGTGCATCCTGCCATTATTCCAACCTCTAAGCATTGCCATGTAGTGCTGAATTCTGGAGTTGAGAAACTAAATTGCAAATCTCCAAAATAGGCTTTCACTTAATTTGTTATCGACATCGGTACCCTGAAAAAATCAAATGATGCCCAAAGAAGCTCATGTGGCACTGAACCATATGCATTAGCCAAATCCAGGAATGTCACGTGGAGCTCCTTCCTCTCCTTTTTAGCTGATTGAATTCGTTGCCAGATAACACTGATATGTTCTAAGCATCCTGAGAATCCTGGAATGCCCGCTTTTTGAACTGAAGTGTCAATGAAGCCATTCTTTAATAGGTAGGTTGACAATCTCTGAGCAATAATGCTGAAGAAAATTTTGCCTTCGACGTTTAATAGTGAAATAGGGCGAAACTGACTGATTCTTGTAGCATCTTTTTCTTTGGGTATAAAGACTCCCCCTGCTCCCCGCCATGCTCTAGGTACAACCTGCTTTTCCCAAGCCACTTTTATAAATTTCTACAGAATTCTTAGAACTCCTGAGGCACTCTTGTAAACTCTGTACGGAACTCCATTAGGCCCTGGAGATGATGAAGCCCTTGCCTTTCTCACAACCTGCTCTATCTCTTTCCACTTAGGTGCACAGACCTCCATTTGGTATTCTGGTGGATTGACAGGTGGCATGTCTGACGGAATTGACATAGGCTCATGCCTTTTTGCATCGGTATGCGTTTCCTCCAAATATCTCTCTAGCTCAACCCTAGATGCTTTTAAAGTGCCATTCTTCTCACTGGTGAATAACTTCTTTACGAATTTGAATGGATCTTTATAGAAATTAGCCCTCGCACGCTCCTTCTTTTTGTAGCGTTTCCGTGGGCGCTCAGCTCTGCGTAATGTTGCAAGCTTATCTTTTATGGCCCTTTGTAAGAGATTGAGTCCCTCCTTCTGACTTTGTTCCGCTCTTTTCCATTGCTTCCTCAACTGTCTCCTTTCTCTAACTAACCCTTCAATTTTCTGCTGCCGTCTAGACAATCCAGGAGTAGTTTGTACTTTTTCCTTCCTTTTTTTCACACCAAACCTCTCACTTCCAAATGCGTAAATGATGTCCCCAAATTTATCCAGCTTCTTTTCAACTGTACCAGTTAATCTTTCCAATGCAAAGCATAGATCTGTGTTTACCGTGTCCCATGCAGTTTTCTCACAAGCTCTTGGCCATCTAACTCCAGGCCTATGCCCGTTGAGATTCTTTTCTCTCTTATGCTGGTTAGTCTGACCGGGTTCACAAGAATCAATGTGTTCATCACTAACTGTGCAAACCCTCCTCTCCTCTATGACAGGGGTGCTGATATCCTGCGAACTGTGGTTTGCTTCCTGTCGCTGGATTTCATTCGACTGACTTGACTGACTCCGTAAGAAGTACTGATCAATGCGAGGCCCTTGTCCCTTCTCCCTCAAGCATTTCATTTTCCCTTGATGAATCTTCAAACCCCTGACCGTTGTCGCCTTGCTCCAGCCACAGACACAAGCTTGGAGTTCAATGGCTTTGCTAACTGCTGAACCTGAACTAGTCTTTTGTGAAGTACTCTCCATACTCATATCCATTTCCATTCCAAAGTCGTTAACCATGTTGTCCACCATTGAGTCATCTTCCGCCCCTGCTCTCGCAGACTCTAGGGGTATTTTCCTCTTTAATTTTTCAGAAGCCTTGGGCGGGTGTCTCCAGCATCCTGTAAGCACAGAGCTGGATACTGCCGACAAGGGTAGCTAACCCTTACCAGCCCCATTGGGGTCTCTTTCCTCCTGTCAGCTGTCTCTCCAGGCTGTCACAAGGTCTTTCCCTTGTTGCCAGCAGCACTATTCACCGCAGTCACTGGACGTATCCAGATCTTCATGATTTCCATTACACGAGAGTAGATGTTAAAACTTCATGCTGATTTGTAGTCGGCTTTCGCCAAGATAAGCACCAACTAAGACGTAGCTTTACAGTAACCTATGCTTCTCCATCCATTTACGCTTCTTTCCATCTGGTGACGTGAATCTCCTTCTGTCTGGTGTTAATAGCTGTAGTGTATTTGCGCGTCAGCACACACAACGGCTGCAACCACAGTGCGGTCCCCCCATAACAACCCTCTGGATTGAGCGGAGTAGGGAACATCTCTAGGGTCTTCAAGTAAATAAATATATTACAATAATACAAACAAGTGTGCAGATTTCATGTTGTCCTAGCTATTACACTTTTTATCAATTTGGTTTTCGTTTAAAGTGCCACCATTATGCTTTTTCAGATATGACCTTTTCATGTAGTGTGTAATATAGCTGTTTGTGAATGTAAAACATCTGCAAAGTTTCAAACATCAAAGTGCAGATAAATGGAGTTATTGTTTCAGGCAGTTCAAAATCGGTTCTTTCTTTTGGGAGACAAGTCTTTTCCATTCCAGTCTTAATTCCTTCTCGAACCTGTGTGGGTTTGAAACAAATTTGCATAATGCAATATGGTCTTCATTGGCTGCCCGCCGATCATGTGCTTTGACCCTCAAACACTGTATTTGTAGCTGAGACTTGAAGAGTTTGCTTCATGTTGTCATGAATGCGGTTTCCATGCACTTCCAAAAGATGAGGACTCGAGCTCAAATTGATACCTTGATACCCAAAACCGACGCCTTCATTACTGTCCGTATCACTGTTTATCCAGCGCTGAGGAAGACCCAGAGCTGAAATTCAGATATGATAATAGATGTTTGGATGCGCCCATCTGAGCAATCAGGGCAGAGTAGACCAAACACAACAGCCTGGGCCATCTGACCAATCAGAGCAGAGTAGACCAATCACAACAGACTGGGCCATTTGACCAATCAGAGCAGAGTAGACCAATCACAACAGACTGGGTCATCTGACCAATCAGAGCAGAGTAGACCAATCACAACAGACTGGGTCATCTGACCAATCAGAGCAGAGTAGACCAATCACAACAGACTGGGTCATCTGACCAATCAGAGCAGAGTAGACCAATCACAACAGACTGGGCCATCTGACCAATCAGAGCAGAGTAGACCAATCACAACAGACCGGGCCATCTGACCAATCAGAGTAGAGTAGACCAATCACAACAGACTGGGGCATCTGACCAATCAGAGCAGAGTAGACTAATCGCAACAGACTTGGCCATCTGACCAATCAGAGCAGAGTAGACCAATCACAACAGACTGGGTCATCTGACCAATCAGAGCAGAGTAGACCAATCACAACAGACTGGGCCATCTGACCAATCAGAGTAGAGTAGACCAATTAGAGAGACCGAATCCTTTATCAAACTATGTCAGGCACTGTGAGAAAAGAGGTGATGCTACAATGTATATTATGAGAAAATTAAAGTGTTTTGGACCTTGGGTGCATGTAAACCTATTGTAGGAGTCCAAAAAAAAAGTTGGAATCTTCAAAATAGCATAATATGCTATAATAATACAACACTTCACTAATTTAGTTATACTTGGATCAGTGCAGTTGTCTAGAATGGGTTTAATGATGATATCTGATGAGCTAATATATGCCAACACAGCCATGCAGATGTAAGCTTTCTGATTGATCGCTTGCATTGATGCATGCAGACCTCGAACAGTCTGGATCAGTGCATTTACTGCATGCAGTCCAATCATTCCGCTTTAAATACCCATATAAATCAACAGATGAATAATGAAGCAGTCAGCAAAGCCGACCGCTGAACTGTAGCAGGACTCGTTTTCCAATCAGTCAGTGGGAAAAAGTGCTGAGGTCGTGAGTGCATCTGTGCATCTGACATTGACTTTCCGGCTCATGTGATTCTGGTTTTGTTTTTTTCCAGTTTGCTATTTGTCAGCGGTGACCCTGGCCTGCCTGGTCAACCTGTTCATGCTCATGAGGTCCATGGTCTTGCACAGGTGATAGTAAAAACTACAGATAAACCTGCTACAACCTCACATCCTAATCTATCCCAGTGAACTAAGCAGAAACGCATATATGCAAGTAGAAGCAAGTAAGCCAGGTACATTTTATAAATAGAATTTGAAGTGAGAATTGGGCATAAAAGACTTCAGAAGTTTGTGTCGTCAAAATTAACTTTATGATTGCTAATTGATTTACACTATCAATCTCTTATTATTTATATGTGTGTGTATATATATATATTTCATCATCAAACTACTCAATTCCAACTTTTTTAATTCAGCAACAATTTTTCTAATTAAAATAGAATAAAATATTTGTTCAATTTCCTTTTAAATATGTTAAATTTATTTTATCAAAAAAAAATATTATTAATTATTAATTAATTATTATTAATTATTAATTGCCGCGCTGGCAATAAAGCCATATATATATATATATATATATATATATATTTCTTTTTTTTTTTGATAAAATAAATTTGATGTATTTAACATTAAATATTTTTTAAAAATATATAGTATATTAATACTAGTATATTAGTTAATTTAATATGTGTGTGCATAAATGTATAACTCTAATATGTGAGTAACTCAGAGCACCAATTTGACACATTTCCTCTTTCTTTTTTTATTGGTCATCATGCACACATGTGAATGCACTGCTAATAATTTTCTCCTTATCATAACTGACTGCTTCTATTATGAATAAGAGCTAGCTGGAGGTGAAAAAGAGGGAGAAATCATTTTCTAGGCTAATGAGAAAGAGGTAATTACAGTCAAGAATACCAGATTAAAAATAATGACTTTTCAAATTGAGTTTTTAAATGTCATTAATGGCAGTTTGACTCCTCGACATGCAATTCCATCTCCGTTCCTTCTTGATGAAGAGACGTCCCCATTACATGCATTTCCACTGATGCTGCGTGTCTATTAAAGCTCTGAATGGTGTGTCTGTGTTGACTCAGGTCTAACCTGAAGGGACTGTACAGAGGAGACATCTTTACTGTGTATAACTGCCACAGGAGTATCAGGCCGTCCCGACCCGCGCTGGTCTGCTGGATGGGCTTCACCAGTTACCAGGCTGCCTTCATCTGTCTCGGTGAGAACACTTCTCCACTCTAGTGAATGTTTGAGAAACTCCCTCGTTCTCAAGGTATAAAAGTGTGAGAATAAATAGATTTAAAAGGCAATATCTAATATCTTTATTTAAGACTCGCAATAAAGCCTTTATTTACTTTATTATTGGAAACTTAGTTTTTACCTGCTAAATTGAGCCTAAATACGTGTACTGGAGCAAACAAAACTTGGATTGGCAAACATAATAGTGTGTGTGTGTGTGTGTGTGTGTGTGTGTGTGTGTGTGTGTGTGTGTGTGTGTGTGTGTGTGTGTGTGTGTGTGTGTGTGTGTGTGTGTGTGTGTGTGTGTGTGTGTGTGTGTGTGTGTGTGTGTGTGTGTGTGTGTGTGTGTGTGTGTGTGTATATATTTGTATATATATTTGTATATATATATATATATATATATATATATATATATATATACAGGTCCTTCTCAAAAAATTAGCATATTGGGATAAAGTTCATTATTTTCCATAATGTAATGTTATTTTCCATAATGTAAAAATTAAACTTTCATATATTTTAGATTCATTGCACACCAACTGAAATATTTCAGGTCTTTTATTGTTTTAATACTGATGATTTTGGCATACAGCTCATGAAAACCCAAAATTCCTATCTCAAAAAATTAGCATATCATGAAAAGGGTCTCTAAGGCCCTGTTCACATTGCACGCCAAAGTGGCCCAAATCTGATTTTTTGGGGTTAAGTGACCAGGTCAGACTTCTTCAGAGGTAGTGTGAACACTCAAATCTAGCCCAGATCTGATTTTTTCAAATCAGATTTAGACCACATACATATGTGGTCCTGAATCAGACCCAGATCTGATTTTTTTCAATGCGGCCGCAGTGTGAACAATCAAGGCGGATTTGATGCGACTTTTACGTCAATCTACGTCGACATTTGTCACAATTATGCGCCGGCGAAGCCCTAGACACAACAGACACAGACAGTAGCCTAACATTAAAAACTTGACTAGATATGGAGAACAGCGATGAAGCGAGTCAATGAGAGTGAGGTGTTAGATCTAAGTAGTATATGGGGAGATACTTCGTTTCAAGCTAGAAGGACCTACCGTAACCGCTCCGTTTTTGAAAAAATTGCACACGAAATGGAAGAACGGGGACACAGGAGATCAGCGTCTCAGTGAAACTATTCACGTCATATTCCCACCACTCCTGGCTTCGTCTACGCATCCACACAGATCTCTGTAGTGAATTTGCAACCATTAACCCGCAAAAGTTTCCATTACACAAACACTATGAAATAAATGCGAATATGCTTACTTCCTCCATAACCTCCCGAACTTTAGTGCAACCGCGTGCTGCGTCTGATGTCATTGTTATTGTTCACACAGTTCACACTGCAATCAGATGTAGGTCACATTTTAAAAGGTAATGTGAACAGCCAATCAAAAAATCGGATCTGAGCAAAAAATCAGAATTGAGCATTAGGACTTGCGGTGTAAACGGGGCCTAAACGAGCTATTGACCTAATCATCTGAATCAACTAATTAACTCTAAACACCTGCAAAAGATTCCTGAGGCTTTTAAAAACTCCCAGCCTGTTTCATTACTCAAAACCGCAATCATGGGTAAGACTGCCGACCTGACTGCTGTCCAGAAGGCCATCATTGACACCCTCAAGCAAGAGGGTAAGACACAGAAATAAATTTCTGAACAAATAGGCTTTTCCCAGAGTGCTGTATCAAGGCACCTCAGTGGGAAGTCTGTCGGAAGGAAAAAGTGTGGCAAAAAACGCTGCACAACGAGAAGAGATGACCGGACCCTGAGGAAGATTGTGGAGAAGGACCGATTCCAGACCTTGGGGGACCTGCGGAAGCAGTGGACTGAGTCTGGAGTAGAAACATCCAGAGCCACCGTGCACAGGCGTGTGCAGGAAATGGGCTACAGGTGTCGCATTCCCCAGGTCAAGCCACTTTTGAACCAGAAACAGCGGCAGAAGCGCCGGACCTGGGCTACAGAGAAGCAGCACTGGACTTCAGGCATTTTGGAATTTCCTTCTCCCCAGTCTTCCTCCAGACTCTGGCACCTGGATTTCCGAATGACATGTAAAATTTGCTTTCATCCGAAAAAGGTACTTTAGACCACTGAGCAACAGTCCAGTGCTGCTTCTCTGTAGCCCAGGTCAGGCGCTTCTGCCGCTGTTTCTGGTTCAAAAGTGGCTTGACCTGGGGAATGCGGCACCTGTAGCCCATTTCCTGCACACGCCTGTGCACGGTGGCTCTGGATGTTTCTACTCCAGACTCAGTCCACTGCTTCCGCAGGTCCCCCAAGGTCTGGAATCGGTCCTTCTCCACAATCTTCCTCAGGGTCCGGTCACCTCTTCTCGTTGTGCAGCGTTTTTTGCCACACTTTTTCCTTTGCCACACTTTTTCCTGTGTGTGTGTATATATATATATATATATATATATATATATATATATATATATTATCCCATTATTGATTGTTTTGTTGTTATTTTTTATGCATTTATTTATTGTTTTTGTTTTTATAATTTTTTACTTTTCGCTTTATTTTTTTTTATTTTCAAAAAAAAAATTATTTGTTCCGAACTTTTCTCTGCATACAAGGCTTACTTACGGAGCCCATAAAGGGCTCCTTTATGGACATGATGATGGAATATGAGAAAGGAGGAAAAAATAAATTTCGATGCTTTTGTGTTCTCTCAAAAAGAAAAATTGCATTCCCGTGCAAAAATGTTTGTGGTCCCCAGAGAAACTTTGCATTCGCTCGCAAACAACTCCAAAATTTTGCAGGCGGACGCAAAGATATTTAGGAAAACGCGAAGCATTTGTGAGGGAACGCAAAAGTATTGAAATATAATTTTTCCTCCCGTCTCATATTTTTATGCACAAACATGTCCCTTGAGGGGTTCCATACTTCGTTCATCAGGAAACAATAAAAATCCATCATGCATGGAGAATGTTTTGATAAAAGTAATTTCTTTAGATTAATGTGCACATCGAACATCCAATCAAAAGACCAGGAATGCTTATTAAGAAAGTAAATAGGATGGGTTTAATGCTGCTTTTAAATAATCAATAATATACACTGTATAAATATAATATTCTAAACATATTTTGATTCGTTTTTTTTCTGGAAACCGTCTGAACTCGTATCCTGTATATGAGCATGTCTGATGTGTGTGTTTGTGTCCAGGCATGGTGATCCAGACTCTGGTGTTCTTCATCTGCATTCTGTTCGCCGTCTTCCTCATCATCATCCCTATTCTCTATGGAACTAATCTCATGCTCTTCCACATCATCGGCCGCATGTGGTGAGTGGCCTTCACTCCGCTCACTTTAGATGATGACGGTGACCTTGAGAAACCTCTGTCCTGCTTGTGACTTCAGGGTCGTGACCCTGTAAGCCAGGAATCTCTACTAACGCCTTCCCATCAGTCATCTCTCATCATAAGCTGAGCAATTAGATAAGTGCCTCTTAAGATGGTTCTCACTTGCATATTGTCTCTGCTAAAGGCCTTTCTGGTTGACGCTGCTCCTGGCTGCGCTGATCCAGCACGTGACTTCCAGGTTTTTGTTCATCAGGAAGGATGCAGGGACGAGAGATCTGAACAACAGGTGCGAATTCATTTTACGACAAAGCCAAAACATCTGGCTCTTACTGGTTATTGCTTTAAATGTCATTGTACCGTCTACATACTCCATCTGGCAGGCCATGACCGATTGGCCAACAATAAAAACATTGATTATGAAACTTATATTGAGCAACAGAAATTTCAGATACAAATGTTCAAATGCGACATTGTTGTTACTAATAACATTTAAATAATTGCATATTCGTGTGTGTATGTATGTGTGTATATATATATATATATATATATATATATACACACACACACATACCAATTACGTTTATTTTTTTTATTATATAAAATCAAATGATCGAATATGTATTTTTTTATATATATATATAGAGAGAGAATTTTTTTTTTATTACTTATAATTATTTTTCAGTCATAATATAATAAACATTATTGGTAAACATAACAGATCATTTTATTTTATATAATACAATAAGTAATAAACATAAAATATGTCATAAAATGAATAATTTATAATGTAATATATAATTGATAATTTTATTTTATATAATAAAATAAAATAAAGGGAAATATTAAACAATTGATGTGTGTGTGTGTGTGTGTGTATATATATATATATATATATATATATATATATACACACACACACAAAATATAATATAAAAATAAACAATTTACATAATAGGTATTTTTTATTTTTATATATATATATATATATATATAAAATTATATATATATATATAATCTCAAAATAGCAAATGTATATAGTACAGTAAATTTATTTTTATAATACAAATTATATTTGGTGTTTCTCTGCAGAGGGAGTCTGTTTTTTCTCAGCTACATGTGTTTCCTGGTTAATGTCATGGTTGGTGTGGTAGTGGGCATCTGGAGGATGGTGATCACTGCCCTGTTTAACATAGTCCACTTAGGACGCCTGGACATCAGCCTTCTAAACCGCAGCGTGGAGGCGTTTGACCCAGGTACTGCTGCATTCATGTTTGACCCAGGTACTGCTGCATTCATGTTTGACCCAGGTACTGCTGCATTCATGTTTGACCCAGGTACTGCTGCATTCATGTTTGACCCAGGTACTGCTGCATTAATGTTTGACCCAGGTACTGCTGCATTCATTTACTGCAAATCGAATCGATTACATTTATACAATAAAAGTGCATGATAAGAGACAACACTGCATGATTATATTTTTTAATATATTTTATAGAATTAAAAAATATTTATTTTATTTAATTATATATAAAATACACAATATAACGCATATTATATTAGTTTTATTTAAGCCTAACTTTGTCCCGCGATCCCCCAAGACGTAAGCAGTGTCCCACATTTCAATTATGTCTGTATTTATTTTATTTCTTCCCTGAAATTGCAATACCACAATAAGAAATACTAAAAAAAATATGATCGGAGTTAAAATATAATACTAAAAAAATATGATCGGAGTTAAAAAAAAATCCATTTACTGCTTCTGGACGCGTACTGGATAACATCCTGATTAAACCTGCCAGATCCAACAAAACATTCAAGTTCAACATGCACTGAATCCGGTAGAAACGCATTTATTGTTGGTGTAGTTTAATAAAAGAAAATAAAGTAGTCGCTACTTAAGGAAATGCAGTATATTTGAGTATAAAATGTGTGTTTTACCTCTACTAGACTGTTATTCAGTCTAGCAAATGAACTGAATAGGTCCCGTAGAGTAAATCAAATGGTGTCACGTGAACCTGGGCAAACTGGGTGCCAGTCACAATTAACACAGCTTATTGATAATTTAAAGTGTTATCATCCAATATTTACATAGTATAACGTCCCGACAAATCACATCTTCTGTCCTGCAACAGAGCAAGGTGATCACCCTATTTAAGCCGGATTTGTAGTTATGCACATAGAAATATAAAATGTAACCTCTTATACCATATACTTGTATTTCTGCTAAAAGTGGCAGACTGAACGTCCGATGCCGGAACCCGCTCAGATGTTGGCTGTGAGTGTAATTTGGATGTAGATCTCCTGGTTGTCTCTCTGCAGGATACCGGTGTTACGCTCATTACCTGAAGATCGAGGTCAGCCAGTCTCACCCCGTGATGAAGGCCTTCTGTGGACTCCTGCTGCAAACCACGGGCCAGGACAATCTCTCCGCACAGAGGATTCGAGATGCTGAAGAAGGTCTGTGGGTTTATTTCTTTATTACTTCAGTTCATGACAACGATACGATTATCATTCGCTTTGAGAGCAACCTGTTCCAGAGTCTGGTCTCAAACTCAAAGCTTTTAGACGTATCGGTTTAGAACTGAGGATGTGGTTAGTGTTTTAAGGCTGTGCTGGTCATTCAATTTGAGCTTTGACAGTGAGTGTATGGAAACTAACATTTCAGACACAATATCGTCAGCCGTTTTATTTTTTGCGCCACCACCTATTAGTCATACTAATAACTACCATAACAATAAAAGGGAAATGTAAAACAGTACTTTTATTATCATTCATATATAATATTTTATATATTATTTAAATTAATCGGTTATGTTTACCAATTATGCTTATTGTGTTTGGCAGTTTTTTATATAAAATAATATAATTTATATTATATATTTAAGTACCCACCAGTTTTATTTTTGCACAACCACCTATTTATATTAATGTTTTCCATAATTATAAATAACTTGATAAATTGATAAAAATAAATTACATCAAATAAACAATACGTTTAAAACACAAGATATATATATATATATATGCAACAATTTTTATGCATAGTTTATGAACACAAACTATATATATATATATATACTATATGTAAGGGATAATCTACAGCTAATAACCATTATAAAAATGTAAAAACTAATTCATAACTTTTATATATACACTGCTGTTCAAAAGTTTGGGGTCGGTAAGATTTTTTGTGTTTTTAAAAGAAGTCTCTTCTGCTCACCAAGGCTGTATTTATTTGATTAAAAATAATATTTATCAATATTACTGGGGTTTGTTTTGTATTTTTAATGTAAAACAGCTGTTTTCTATGTGAATATATAGTAAAGTGTAATTTATTCCTGTGATCAAAGCTGATTTTCAGCATCATTACTCCAGTCTTCAGTGTCACATGATCCTTCAGAAATCAGTATAAGATGATTATTGATGCTCAAGAAACATTTATGATGTGTTGCTTCATATTTCTGTGCAAACCGTGATTCATTTTTTTCAGGATTCTTTGAAAATTCAAGAGAAAAGCATTTAATAAAAAAATAAATATTTTGCATTATTATAAATGTCTTTACTGTCACTTTTGATTAATTTAATGCGTTCTTTAAAAATAAAATTGTATTTACCCCAAACTTTTGAACGGTAGTGTATATACAAAAATATTTGAATTATTTCAAATGTCTTTTTTATTAAAGCATATAATTTAACATAATCATAATAATAAGAATTTTTTTTTTACGTTTTTTTTTAAAAATCAAATAAACAGTAAACTTAAAGTGGTACAACATTAAAACAAGGCAAAACAAGACAAGTAACAACAATACAAAAACGATGGTAAGAACACCACCAGGCTGACCACTATCCGACCGTCTAACCCCTTCCCATGTATCTCCACCCCTCCTCATAGAGACCTTCACTCTAAAACCAGTACAACTGTCATATATCGTGTGCTAGGATGCGGACTGTCGTACTGGATTTGTAGTTTTTAGGTATGATACGAGGGGTTTGCATGTTTTATTGAATAAATTGAGCCTGTCTCTCAGCGTATACCTAATCCTTTCTAAATGAAGTGTGTTCGTTAAATCCTCTAACCACAAATAATTGAATTATTAATACGTTTTTATTTGTTTATATATTTAATCCGTTATTAGATGACGGTAGTTGTTGCAGACTATAAACAGATTGACCTCCCAGTATCCAGAAGTGTTCAGACTAATACCATTTTAAAAAGAATAAAATCATTTCATCTTTTAATGCATTTCAAAACAGAAAGCAGTGAAAAATGATGTTAGATCATCTGTGTCAAATCTCTGACTGAAGCCAAGATTTATATTGATCCATGTTTGATTTCTCCTGGGTGATTCATGTCTATATGCACAGACGGCTGGTTGGCCTTGTTTTTAGAATAATTGATTCATCATGTTGCCTCGCACGCAGCAGGCGAGCGTTCCCGCAATGATTAAATTTGTTGGGATAAATTGGGCCCTGATGTGCAGTAACTCACCTCGGCCCTGCTACTGCTCAATCAGACCTGTCATAGACGGAGTACACGTCTCGGTCCGCAGCGAGAACATTCACACTTCTTTTCATATATCTGAGCGGAGATCCATTTGAGCTTTATGTGTGTGTGTTATAAAGTCAAAGCTGTTCGAGCTGGACTGATCTGCCAGCTTTAGGATTTTGCAGGATGATAGGCAGCAGATGGTGTATATTCCACTTTTAAAAAACCCTGTCTTTTGTTGATTTTACACCTACAGATGTGATGCTTTTTGCGTACAAAAAACTGAAGGAATAATATTTGCTTGTTTGTATTTGCATACAATAATCATTATCTGAGAAAAACTGGTGTGTTACACCGACTGAGCGCAGTAATGACAATTTCATATGTGTGTGGCTCACAGTTCTTACACTCTCCATATGCTAATCGCACCTTGTATGTTCCAACTGTGAATTAGATGTACATTTCAGACCTCTTTGCTTTCGTTCAATTTGCCAGCATTAGGGTTTTTTAAATTATTAAAATTGTATTATTTAAATTCATTTATCTGTTATGTTTACCAATTATGTTGATTGTGTTAGGTAGTTTTTAATATAAAATAAAATAATATAATTTTATTATATATTTACATACACACCAATTTTCTTTTTGCACAGACACCTAATATTTATATGAATCATTTCCATAATTCTAAATTAAAATAATAAATTGAACAATTGAATTGCATTACATAAATTAAAAAAAAATGTTAAACACTACACACACACACACACACACATACATTACATTATACACCAAAAATTATCCAGACACCAGATATATATATATTTTTTTACTAGTGAGGGAAGGCTAAATAAATTAAATTGTGACACATTATACCCAAAAATTCTTCATACAGTGGACTATCAGTCAAATTTATAAAAATGTGGGACCAAAAATTAAGACACTTTGCAATTGCAATTGCTAATGCAACCTATTTACACCACAGACTGAACAAAATTAAGCATTGCTTGGTAAATGGTTGACCTAACTTGTATTATTTAATTGTGTAGTTAAATTTAACAGCTGACAGATATTCAACATAATTCCTCTGTGAGACAGTCTAACAGAAGGATGGACAAAACCAGTGAAATATCAACTGATTTGATAACACTGAGTTCTTGTCATATTTTATTACAATTTTCAAAACTATAGCGAATAAACTGTGATGATGTGAGAAATGTTGAAGGTGTCTAATTAAATTTTGGTTTGACTGTATATGTATGTGTGTGTGTGTGTGTGTATATATACATGTATATGTGTGTGTGTATATGTATGTATATATATATATATTAATATTAGTATTATCAGTAAACTATTACATGGTCTTTTCAATATGTTGACTTAACCTCTTTCATAATGTATTCAACAATTAAAGGTATTCAACTGGTCCAGCAAGAGAAGAAACAGAACAAGGTGTCCAACGCCAAGCGGGCACGAGCGCACTGGCAGCTCCTCTTCACGCTGGTCAACAACCCGTCCTTGGTGGGCTCCCGAAAGCATTTCCAGTGCCAGAGCTCAGAAAGCTTCATCAACGGAGCGCTCAGCCGGACCTCTAAGGAGGGCAGCAAAAAGGAAGGCAGCATCAAGGAGCCGAGCAAGGAGGCCCAAAGCGCCGCCACCAACAACTGAGGACTGATCATCACAATGCGGAGAAGGAGACCCCCCCCCCCCCCCCCCCCCCCCCAAACTTTCTTAATGGCTGCTGGCCAGATATTGATGATAGTATTATTTGCTTAGGTGTAGCAGAGAAGCACATGTGTTTTAGCTAAGTGCACTTACAGCTCAGTGCCTCAGGAAGAACTTCAAGCAGTTGTAGTTAACGGATCCTTTGCGCGTGTGTGGATGGATGGATTGTGTCTTTTGTTGCATGTCTGAGTGAGACTGTCTTTCCTTCTTGGACTTAGCATATCAGGAAATCTAGTTTGGCACTGAACTCCGATCTAACCGCTTGATGCGAGGTTAGTATGTGTGACTATTTATGAATGTACAGGTTCTGCTCTTTGGCAAAACTGATGAATTATTCATTTCCACTCATTTTTGCACTCATTGGTGTGACTTTTACCAGTGGTGAGAATGTTCTTATATTAAACAAACAGATGAAACCTATAATGTCCATTATGGGTTGAGCTGTATCTGTTCTTTTAAGACATCTACTGTAATTGCATTGCAATATTTTTTAATCTCTGACTAAATATTAACACAACCTGTCTCACTGTTACATTTGACACTTACTTTTGACAGTCCCCTCTATTATGTCTTTTTCTGCTACCTATATATGGCATATTTGTGATTATGAAATTAAATAAATATTAAAACTTTAAAAAATCTGTTCACTGTGTTGAATTAAGGGAAATGGTGCCCTCTCCTGCGTCGCGTAAAATCAAACTTGTGATTTCATGTTCAGTTAAAAAAAGAAAAATGAGAACCATTCGAATTATAATATACTCTCACGAAATATTGTTACGCTTTATTTTCCTTGCGGCAATTTTAAACATTGTAAAAAGATTTTCATTCGTTATTCAAACGTATGATTTAGTTATTGAATATTTAAAATAAGGCAGAGGTGTGAGCAAAACTACACCGAAATCACATTATTCCTTTGTTCTGCCCTTCAGTTTTCTCAAGCAAGTGAAATCATTACAATATCAATATCCATGTCGAAAAAAACACTTCTAAAATGGGATAAATTATTTCGTGAATTTAAATGCGTTTAATAGCTATAGCTAGCCTATGTTCTATACCTCCATATGCCTATTTATTTTCAAATATTCGTTTCAGGAAATAACTAATATAAATATATATATATATGTAAAATCAGTGAGTGTTTTACCTGTTCCCCTTTCGGACGGCGTTTCACAGGACATTTCCTTGTTCAATATCCAGCAAGCACACTTAAAATTATTTATGATTTTACATAGTCAGTTGGGTGGTTTGTGTGAAAGGCTTGTCCACATAGCCTAGGACAATATAAAATATAAATACACGTTTCTATGTTTGCAAATAATTTCCAATACATTAGTTGGTTCAGAATTTTATTAAGGTCACGTACATAAAATCATATCAAAATCTTTAAAAGGTTTGAGTATTTTTAAAACATCATTGGACAGCTGGACAAGAAACAAGCCACTATCAGTCAATTTACTGGACACTCGATGCCGTGTTTAACCGTGAATGGTTAAAAACGGACCATTTATATTTATAAAAAAAAGAGAGAACATTTTCTCAGATTACTTGGCTTACATCACAAATCGACATTGAATATCTACAGTCTATAGTACCCTAATAAAACACACTTGAAAATACTTTTGTGTGACATGCCACGAATAAAGGCTATCTCAAATAGAAGAAAGGACACGTTCAGTCAATTCGTAAAGGCGAGAGATATTTTAAAGCACCCGGTCGCAAAGATATTAAAAATCACACATGTTGGGATCCCACATTACACTTAACAAACTTTTTTTTCCAAGGTGACCTGGTACATTTTCCAGACACACACATGCTGTGAAAGAGTAGCAGGGTGACATTTCCCTCAGAAGCGCTCGATGTTTGTCCACTATAGCGATGACTTAAAATGGATGCTACTTGACAATGAAAGTGACGAGACTCACGAAAAGTGAATTGTAGCTATTATGAGGGTTTTTTTTTATAGAATTGTCTGTTACGTCCAGTCAACTGGATAAATCTCAAAACCCTATTTGTAATAATGAACACTGCACTTACTGCTAACTTGCTGAGGTAAAAAAGGAGCGCACGTCTGTAGGCTATAGACCTTGTTCACAGCGGCGCCGTCTTCGATTTTTAACGAAATTCAAGCGAGGCAGTGAGGAAGAGACATCTCTTCAGTTGGTTGTACTGTTCTTTAATGTGTTTTATTATTGTTCTGCTGGCGAAAAACTGCAAAAATATATTTTCAAGAAATTCAAGTAGACTAAAAACTGAGCTGTGGAAAATTCTAAGTCATCTAGGAGCTTTATGCAGCTTTTTACAGCGGATGCTATTGTAAACACGGTAAGTCTATCTCTCACTGCCCCGCTTTCATACCTACCATGGCGCAGCTTTAAATAAAATCTATTACGTGAGATGACAGTCCGTATTCACCTGGTTTGTATTGTTTTTCAGAGCAAATGAAGAATAAACATCTCAACGGGGTTGTTTGTAATTACCGTTGATCTCCGCAGATATGTTTACCGCTTCAGCCCCAAGCGGCAAACGATCGCTGTACTCAGATCCAGCTTCAAAATCCTCCTGCGTTTTGGATTGTGACTCGGGAATGGACTCAGTCACCACACTGCCCTCGACGTCCTCACCTTCTCCATCCTCGCCATCAGCCTCGCCTTCGCCCTCTCCCAGCTCACTCGGGTCAAAGTTCTTCTCAGATCCCACAAAAGACGCCCTGGGGTCGAAATCCGTCGCTATGTGCTTTTCCATCTGATCTGGGTTTTGTGTCTTCATAATCAACTTGTAGGTCTTGCCTTGATACTTGTAGAGCAGATGGCAGCAGGTGGCTCCCAGCAGGGGCACGGTTGCCAAAGCTAGCAAAAAAATGCTAACGACCACTATAATCAGCAAAGATGGGATTTTCTTCCGGGTTGTAAAGACCACTTGGACTTGACAGTCCTGGCCTCCATAGGTGAGGCACAGAGTGTAATTAGTGCCTGGCTTGAGGCCCTGAAAGCGATAGGCATTGATGCCCTCCTCTATCTTGGACCACTGCACCACTGAATGTCCATTACCAGTACTGACGCAAAGGTATAACATGTCCAGGGGTGACTTTTTGGTGGATGTCTGGAAAAGGCTGAAAGGCTCCTTATTTACAGTTTGGAGGTCTTCTTGTTGACTGAGGTGAATGTTTGACTTTGCGTTGGCCATCTGGAAAGGGTTCAGCTGAACTTTGGCCTCAGTCTCTGAAACTTCCAGAGCGATCACCCCAAAATCAAATGTGTACTGTTTGAGTTCGTCCAAGCTGAGGTTGAAAGCATGGTTGGAGATGTACTGCGTACCATCATTTATCCCGCATTTGCCAACAAATGGCAAACTATCGGCTCCTTCTTCCACTCGCTCTCTATCCCTTGCAATAAGAGATGTTCCAGTTGGAAGGCTCTTTGTCTTCTCCTCAGATTTGGACCACATACTAATAACACTGTTTTTGGAGCCTTTTGAACCAAGTTTGTCTTCTGGTAAATGGCTCGGTGCTTTTGTGTCAAGCATCGAATTGATGGCATGCTTTTTGGTGCCTGCGACAACAAGTCTCACCGAGCGCTCGGCTTTTCCCATGTCGTTGACAGCAGAGCAGGTGTAGTTGCCGTCTTCTTTCTTGCTCATTCGAGGGATGATCAAGGTGCCATTTTGAAACACAAGGAACCTGGTGTTCGTAGGCGGCCCATTAACCGGAATCTCAATTTTTTCGACAATGGCGGGTAAAGGGAATGTAATTAGTTGGTTTCCAGCGTATATCTCCCATGTGACGTCAGGTTTAGGGGTTCCTTTTGTTTCGCAGTATAGCATGACCAAATATCCCTCATAGAGTTCGGTTTTTTCGATGTTTGGCTGATATGTGATGGACACGGATGGAGCCTTGCAATCCAGTTTGGGCATGCTAGTGACCTGTGTACCTTTGAGGTGGGAAGGAGCATCGCAGACAATGTTGTTTTGGTCAGGGATTGAGATTGAGGATTTGGTGATCCAGTCCCTAAGCCACTCAAGGTTGCAGGAGCAGGTGAAGGGGTTGTGGAAGATTTGGAGGTGGGACATGGCAGTCAAAGCATCAAACGTTCCCTGCACGATGGTGGTAAACTTGTTATTGTTAATACGGACCGAACGCAGGTCCTTCAGGTTAGAAAAAGCATTCTTGGGGATGCTGACCATCTCGTTATTGTTCATCTTTAACAACTGCAGGGCAGTGAGATTGGTCAAGTCCTCCCATGGAAAATGCACAATTTTGTTGTGGCTAATATCCAAATTTCTCAACTGAATCATCGGAGCCAAGGTGTCCCTCTCGACGGTGTCAATTTCATTGTGAGCCAGCCAAAGAGAGGTCACCTGGGTCACATTTATAAAGGTTTTGTATTTCAGCACTTTAATCTTGTTAGCTGAAAGACTCAGGGTGGTCACATTGGACGGCAAGCCCACAGGTACTTCCAGAAGTTCTTTGTAGGCACAATCTGCAAACTGGTGGTTATATTTATCAGAGCAGGTACACTGCCCAGGGCAACAGTGAACACTGCCAATCACTGCAGTCCCCAAGGCAATAAGCATCAGGTATTTGGTTGCCATTTTCAGCTCCTGCCAAGCACACATGAAGGGTGCAGATTAGTACAAATTATTTATGTATTTTTCACACTCAAAGAACAAATGTGAATGAAAGAAGTAATTTAAAGTTAACTATTGCAAATTATTATGATGATAATAAAAAGCACTTGATGCTAACATAGTGTCAAACAAATATATTTAAAAAAGTTACCAAAAAACAAATGCTTTTATTATTATAATTGATTACACTTTATTTGTTAACAGTTTATTTTAGTGTCATTGTTACATGTTACATGCACTTACTCTAGTAATAACTATAAATTATGCATAATTACATGCCACTAAGCCTAACCAAACCAAACCCTAATCCTAACCCTATAGTAATTATATGTAGTTAGTTAATATTACTCAATACCTAAATGTATAATTACAGTGTAACAAATACATCTCAAAATACAGTGTAACCCTTTATTTTAAGGTGACTCCCATAAGTACTGAGTAATATTAATTAACTACATGTACTAACTATATGGTTAGGATTGGGGTTTGGTTTAGGCTTAGTGGCATGTAATTATGCATACTTTACTTGTATTACTATAGTAAACATGCAGTAATGTGTAACTGTCACCTTAAATTTAAGTGTTACCTTATTATTTATTCTCTCTTTATCTTATTCTAATTATTCTCTTTTTTCTCGAAAACTAGGAGGACTAATTGAGATGTCTGATGTCTTTTTTTTTTCTTTTTTTTTTTTTCTTTTCATTCATCTCGACATCCTCGAGCGTCTTCCTGTTACCGGAGCAGCGAAGGCTCGAGAACGGGACGCTTGGACCGTGTTCGCTGTCCAGCGTGCTGAAAACGCGCTTCACTTCAAATTATAAAACTTATTTGTGTTGCTAATGTCTGATTCTTAACCATACAAACTTTACAATATTTTTGCTGAAAGTTTAAACAAGAAACGCTTTTACAGTTTATTTGCTCTTGTTTCGGTCTACATTCTGGAAAATTGTTGCTTAAAAACTTTCTCATAGTGCCTTACCTGTAAGTGATATATTCCTAACGCTCGCGCGGATTTCAGTCAACACGACACTTGATGAGATTTAAAAACAATATTTAATGCTCAGATGTCAAATTATCCCAAAACATGACGTAGCCTTTTATATCCCGCTGGAAATCTCTGCTGTTTTTGTTAACAGACGGCAGATGATACATTTTAGTGTCCGTGAGATGCTGAGCAGTCCAGAGGCTGTTTTCTCATGATCGCGCTCGAGTTTGGACAGAATTCATTGCGCGCTCCCGCCTCCACAGTGTAAGGGGAGGGATTGTGAACGCGCAGCCTCTCCCTTCAATTCCGCATTAATCCCACAGGGACTTTGCAGTCCAGATGAAGGTTATTCATAATTTAGATACAGTTGATAATTTATATCACATGACCTATGCCCCTTATCCTTTTGATGTGATTATTACCGATAGCCAGATAATTATTTTTCATAGCCTATATAAACTATAAAAAGTATTTTTAAAAGATTGTATATACTATCACAAACACATTTATATTCAGATTTGATTGTGTCCGAATACATTTTTACAGGTAGTCATTTTTCAGAGTTGAAAAGTCGCGTACTATAAAATACTATATGATTGTTAAAAAATGAAAATAAAATAAACTGAATTTATTTCTTCTTTTTTACTCATTAAGAAAACCGAAGAGAAAGACAAAAAAGGGAAGTCCAAATATTCTTGTCTAGTGACTATCTGTCAAAAATCATGCAAAATTATGTTTGCAATTATGTTCTTTTTTTAATGTAGAACATATTGTGTCAGTGTCTAGAGTTAGAATAAAAGAGCTACATTTTCCCTGAGGTGATTTTGCAAATATGTTGCTGCTGTTAGCGAACCAGTGGCCATTAAAAAAAACAGGTGAACTGATTTGCAGAAACAATGACAGCGTCATGAAGCTCATGCAAGGCTGTAAATTCTGTTTGTAATTCCGGTGACTTTAGTGAAAGTTGCTTAATTTGTTGACAGGTCTTCTCAGGGAGGAACTCATTCTCAAGAAACGACACTAAATACAATGATAACGTGAACGCACTTGGCTTTGAGGGACACAGATCTTAATGTTTGTTCATTGCCTTTAATTTTGTTGCGTTGGTGACGCCCGTTCCCTTTTATATGCTGACATCTAGTGGTCATTTTATACACACTCGTTGTTGCTGTTGCTCTTTAGCAAATCTTTTATCAGATGTTTTTGATGTTTTTTGTTTTTTGTTTTTTTTTAACCGTAGGATTAAACACTTTCTGGAATTACTGAAAAAACCAAACAAAAAACATAATGCATTGTAGGAAATTAAAGGGCAATTTTGAAAGTAATCAAAATACAGGTTTTTTTTTAAACTTGATCTTTGATTTTCCCTTTCTGCTCTCCGCTCCTAAAATTGGTCTATTTTAAAAAAAAAATTACCTGTACAATGTATTTTAAATTGTCTTTTACAGCATCGTAACTAAACAACTTTATCTAACAGTTTTTCCCATATTGCAACCTTACAATAATTTTGTATCAGCATCAATGCTATTATTACATTTATTTATGTAGAAGTGTTTACCATGATAAAATAGCAGAAGAAGACATTTACATATGTTGTATCTCATAAAATATGGGACAACGGTCATAAAACTACAGCAAATGCATTAACCTCGCAGTAAATTTCTATGTTGTGCTGGCTTAGACTGACACCTGCTGGTGTGGGTGCTTCTTCAGACAAAAGCTAAACCTTTCAGTTAATTTCATTGCAGGTTTATTTGCAGAACCGCAGCGCCAGCAGTTTCTGAACTCTATAGACCAGCAGTCACAGAACGGAAGTGAGGAGCTCATACAGTCTTAAAGGTGCAGTGTGTAAACATTTTGAGTATCTATTAACAGAAATGCAATATGACATCCATAACTATGTGTTCAGTGGTGTATAAAGAACTTACTTAATAAACCGTAATGTTTTTATTACCTTAGAATGAGACATTTATATCTACATAGGCGCGGGAATCCCCTTCTATGAAGGTCGCCATATTGTGACGTCATGTTTCTACCGTAGCCGACAGCGAACAAACAGCGTTACAGAGCGCGTTTCGTCACTACCTTGAAAGAGAAGCCGCAGAAAGCTAGAAGCTAGCCATAAACACCGTGAGTAGTGACTTTTCCCTTGTCAGTGGTGTAAATATGTAGTTGGATTGATTCATGTAACTTAATTCTTCTCCCTCGCTGTGTTATGGCTTTGCTATGTGTGGATAAATGTGCTGGTTACGTTCGTGAGACAGCTGATTAGCACTCTTGTCATTGACCGTAAAACAGTTACAGGAATCACCAACCCGTCGATCTTGGAAGCATTTTAAGTCGATCGAGTTTCCAAAATCAGAGAAAAAAGCCTATTGTGTGTAGTAAGTGGTGTCTAGGGGATGCGGAGGCGCGCGCGCTGTTACAATCACGTTATTTTTGCCGCACGCACCTTTGGGCTCATGCGGACGTGTCGAGTATAAACAAGGCTTAACGCTTTAACCACCTCAGCCACAGTAACAGCTCATATTACCCAGCTAAACTTTTACTACCCTGTCAGAAAAAATATATAGTTGCATAGTTTCATGTGGTTCTTCTCCCTCGCTGTATTATGGGTTTGCTATGTGGGGAGAATGTGCTGGTTAGGTTCGTGAGATAATCAGCTGATTACTATTATTATATTATGTATTAAGACCCTTGATCCTCACCTGACTATGGCTTTGTAATCTTTATCCATGATGTGGTTTATAATGGACTGTGGTACAGAAACTTGGTTTACTCTGGCTATTCTCTGCCGTCTCAGACGACAATGTTTGTCCCGTTTTAGCCACCGTAGCTTCTTCGAAAGGGAGGGGTGAGCAGTGGGCTGAGCACTTAGTGTAAACTCGCAACCGAACCACTAGATGTCGCCAAAAGTTACACACTGCACCTTTAAAAGAGTCGTTTTATTTTCTTTTATTGGATATGAGCTATTTTCACATGGGTTTTGATTGGATCGATGTCTACAATATGGAATGACTATATCCATAAAAATAAAATTCCTACATGCATGATGTAGCCTACAATGGGCCTATCATGAGCATCATTTTAGCCTAATCATGTTTTGCTGCTAGAGTTCGCTTATTTAAAACAATAACAAAGGTGTAGATAAAAGGATAGTTCACACAAAAATGAAAATTAACCCGTAAGCCTTTTTTTTAAATCTTCGGAACACAAATGAAGATATTTTTGATGAAATTATGAAATAAGAGCTGTCTGTCTCTCCATTCACATACAACAACCACTTTGATGCTTCAAAAAGTTCATAAAGAGATCGTAAAAACAAATCCAAATGAATTGAGCGGATTAGTCAGAATTTTCTGAAGAGACACGATTGCTTTATATGATTAACAGATTGAATGTATGCTTTTATTCACATATAAACATTCATCAGTTCACACATCACATGGTAAAAAGGAAGCTCAAGCATGTTCACTTGATGTGCGAGATCCAATGAGGTTCATTTTCGTGTTACGCAGCACGTTTGAGCTTTCACAAGAGTTTTGTTCTTGCCCGTCAAGCAGATTAAGTTGAGCTTCTGTTTATGTTTGCTGATCAATGTTTACATGTGAATAAAAACCTCAATTAAAGGTGCTCTAAGCGATGTCACACATTTTTTAGGCCAAAACATTTTTTGCCACATACAGCAAACATCTCCTCACTATCCGCTAGCTGCCTGTCCCCTGAACACACTGTAAAAAAACACGGTCTCTGCAGACACCCCAGGCTCCACAAATGGCAACAAAAACAAACTGGGGTAACCCGCACCACAAAACATAACAAACTGTTCCAGCCAATAACCGGCAAGAATGATTTGGGGGTGGGGTTTGGGGGGTTAGTGCGTGGATGAGGAGGAGGGAGGGTCTAGCTAGCCTCTGTTTTGTTTGACAATACTTCGAACGTCAACAAGAAGTGACGTCACCCAACATCGCTTAGAGCACCTTTAAATATGTCCCTCATATAAAGTGATCAAGTCTCTTCAAAATTTTTTGGCTAAACCGCTCAATTCATATGGATTAGTTTTACGGTCTCTTTATGAACTTTTTGAAGCATCAAACTGGTAGTTGCGCAGCTGTCAATGGAGTGACAGAAATCTCTCCGATTTCATTAAAAATATCTTCATTTGTGTTCCGTTTTCAGTTTGGGGTTTACTAGCATTTTAACAGTCTTTTTTATCATCCACAACTTCAGGAGAAGTATACTTCCTTTTTTGTTTTAGAAGTAGTATACTAATAGGGTAATAGCCTACCACACGTGGGATAACAGATCAATCGCTTCCAGCTTCACCAGCAACAACAAAAAAAGATTCAGTTCTCTTGTATTGTTTGTGGTTCTCAAACTTTGTCTAAAGTAATAATGGCTAGATAATGTTTCTTTAAATTGTCTTACGGTCACCCGTAGTCTCATTGTTAAAAAAAAAAACTCTGAAATTTAGGAGTTATATGTTTAAAACAATCATTCGCTTAAAACAAGCAAATGACTCTGAGCTGGTTCTTTATACTGATTAAAAAATATATAGAGCTTCCAGTGAGGTGCGATTCACGGGCAAAGGACTCTTATGATCTGGTTATTTTAATGACATTGATGATTCTACACATTGCCAGAGTACAGATCTACGGCCATGTACCAGGTCCCCCATATCACTATTACAGAAATAAAACAAGTAGCATAAACCAAGATTTAAAAAAAATGGATTAAGGAGTGATTCTTCCAAAGTCTCGACTCTTGTTTCCTTGTCATAAAGTTTCATTAGATGCTCAGATTGTACAACCCCAAATCAGAAAAAGTTGGGACATTTTGTAAAATGCAATAAAATCAAGAATCTATGATTTGTTCATTCTATTTGACCTTTTATTAACTGACAAAAGTACAAAGAAACGTTTTCCAATGTTTTCACTGACCAAGATAATTGTATTTTGTAAATATGAACAAATTTTGATTTTGATGGCTGCAACACACCCCAAAAAAGTTGGGACAGAGACCAAATAAAAGTGAAAAGATTATCCAAATTAGATTATCCAACTATTTTGAAACAGTCCACAATGAGCAGGTGAATTGGAAATAGTTGAGGGTATCATGTTTGGGTGTAAAAGTGCTTCTCAGTCTTTTTAAGCAAAGATGGGTCATGGCTCATCACTTTGTGCCAAATATCATGAGAGAATTGTCAAATAATTTAAAAAATCACATTTCTCAATGCAAGATTGCAAAGAATGTATGTCTTTTATCATCTTCCATACATAATATTGTCACAAGATTCAGGGAATCCAGATAAATCTCAGTCAGTGTTGGGCAAGGCAGTAGACCTCTGTTGAATGTGCGTGACCTTTGAGCCCTCAGATGGCATTGCACAAGATACCATCATGCTAATCCGTTAAATACAGCCACATGTGCTCAGGAGTAATTTGGAAAACCGTTTTCACTGAACACAGTCTGACTCTGCATTAAGAAATGCCACTTGAATCTCTGTTACGCAAGGAGAAAGCTTTACTTCAGTTCTATGTGGAGATGCCGGCGAGTTCTCTGGGCCTGAGCTCATCTCAGATGGTCTAGAAGAAAGTGGGAATGTGTGCTGTGGTCAGATGAGTCCATGTTTCAGCTTGTTTTTGGAAGAAAATGGACCTCGAGTTCTCAGTCCCAAAGACGAAAGGGACCAACCAGACTTTCACCAGCGACAGGTGCAAAAGCAAACATCTGTGCTGGTATTGAGGTGCATCATTGCCAACGGTATGGGTAACTTGCATTCACCTTGTGAAGGTACCATTGACATGGAGGCATGTATTTGGATTGTACAAAGACATAAACTGCCATCAAGATGACATCTTTCCTGGGAAGCAAGACAATGCCAGGTCTCATTTTGCACATGCTAAAACTGAGTGGTTTCTAGACACTCTGCACCAGAGAAGGGATGTGCCTGCCTGTTTACTGCAGTCCAGATATGTCTCTTATGGAAAATGTATGACCCATCATGAAAAGGAGAATCAGGCAACGATGACCACAGACTGTTGAGCGGCTGTCTTGTATCAGACAAGATTGGGCAAATATTCCACTAGCAAAACTCCAACAATTAGTATCCTCAACTCCCAAATGATTAAAAAGTGTAATTAAAAGGAAAGGTGAAGTGACACAGTGGTAAAAATGTCTCTGTCCCAACTTTTTTGGGGTGTGTTGCAGCCATCAAAATCAAAATTTGTTCATATTTACAAAATACAATTATGTTGGTCAGTGAAAACATTGGAAAACTTTTCTTTGTACTTTTGTCAGTTAAAAAAAAGGTTAAAAACAATGAACAAATCACAGATTCTTGATTTTATTGCATTTTACAAAATGTCCCAACTTTTCCTGATTTGGGGTTGTATTTTATAAACTTAAGGATGTGTTGAGAGATTAAAAACAACGACACAATTTCAAACTGTAGTATTAAGTATTAAACTTGAGTTTTTTCTGATTTCATTTTCATGGCAATTATTAACTGATCCAGATATCAGTTGATAGAAAAGTAGAAAATTGAGGCATATTTACATTATTTTACTTCTTATTTAAACAACTTTCATCTTAAATCGAAACAATGAGGTCTTTGTAATTGCAGTCTCATAGTTATGTTGGGCATATCTTACATTCACTCTTTGATCTTTTAAAACCCAAATTACATTCTCTTCGCAAACGTGTGTAACACCCATCCATACAGTGACAAAAGATAAATGTGTGGGTAAAGTTGTAGCTGTAACAGTTGTAAAACTCACAAAAAAGTTAATATAATTTATTTTCCTAATGCAGCCTGTAGTAGCGTTAAAACAGACAGGTGCTGTAGACGGTAACTTTGTGACTGATCTCCTGAAGCAGTTCTTTCACAGCCTTCTCCAGATCCACCAGCTCATTGGCCTTGTCCTCCAGCAGCTTCTGATTTTCATCGTAGCTCTTCTCAAGATCTGCAAAACAACAGAAGTTTAGCTCTTTGTAATTGAGAACACCAAAAGCTAAATTGGAAACAGTTGTATGATAGTTCTTTTTAAACTAGTGATGCGCTGAAATTTTGCCTAGCAATGATTTTAGATTTCGGACGAAATTATTTTGACCTAAACAGCTAATTTGTCCTTAATTAGCATGTCACGTTTTGACCGTGTTCAGCATCTGTTTTGTTCATACAATGTGAATAAGCATTGAAAAGCTTTGTGCTTGGTTACTTTTAATATAAAACGGAGTCTTAACTTTTAAATTATGTGGATTTTATCACGAAATTCAAACAATAAATGTCTTGTTGGCACTCTCTTGTAACTGCTCAATCAGTGTTTCGATTCACTTTATTACATATTCATTAAATTTACTGTTGGTGATGTCTTCATTAGAAGAAAACGATTTAAATGTTTATACACTATTTGAGTGTTGATTTTTAAATGAATGATTAATTAGTTGATTATCGAATAAACTTTAATTTTGGTTTTCGGCCCAGAATTTTTATTTTTCAGTGCATCACTACTTTAAACCTTAATGTTTAAAAAGTTTTAACCCAGAAATCACTTTAGTCACAGAGCTTTTACCCAGTGAAATGTGTGAAAGCTGATGTTGCAGTTGCGCTTATTTCATGCAGATATGTGTAATATTTGCTTCGCAATTAGAAATGCATTATCGACTTACTTTTCAGTAGCTGAAGTTTCTCGCTGGCCTGTAGCAACAGATTTTTGGCTTCCTGTTGGAGTTGCTCTGCTCTTTTCTTGGCCTCTGCCACTCCTTCAGCCTTCTGTGTGATCAGCTCTTCAACAGTAATGTACTTGTCTTTCAGCTCTGAATCCAGATCCTGCATAAACGGTCAACCACAACACAAGAGGTTACAAACGCAAAACAGTTAATACCAAAAATGACGTAACATGTCCCAGATATTACAGGCACCTTTTTGAGCTGCTCGGCCAGTGCGTTAATGCTATCAGCCTCTTTCTCTGTGCTGTTGGCGCTTGTGGAAGTATTGAGAGCCTTTTCTTTCAGCAGAGCTACATCGCTTTCCAACTTCAGGAGCCTTCGGGTGGCGTTACTTAGTTTTAGCTCTGAGTCGGATGTCTCTGACTCCACCTTTTGTACAAAAGAGTCACTTAGATTCATTCACAAGCAGCAAATTGTTCGTGTCCAAAACAAGTCTAGAACTCAATTGAGTGGTGATAAAAACCAGTGTAGACTTACCGAGACCAGCAGGTCTTGTGTTCCCTTGATGTCAGCAGTGGCCTGTTTCAAGGCCTCGGTTACAGAACTCTGAGCGCGTTCAGCCTGCTGCAAGGCCTCCTTCACCATCTCAGCTGTGTTTTTGATATCTGTCGCTTCCTTCCTGTGAAAAATAGAGACCAAACAAACGTTGTTTAATGAACTGGCCAGTAGGTGGCAATACTGCCACATTCCACATATATGGTACACTTTGATGCACTGGTTCTAGATCAGGGGGCCTCAGCAATCACTCAAAGGTTGTTTGATAACTTAAATGAATTAAAATGAACAAAATTGTTATTGACATATCTAAATACTAAAAGACAAACAAATTCAAGCTGAAATCATATTTCTTTTTCCCCATTCAATGATTATTGGTTTTATTGAAGTACATACAGAAACTTCTGGAATCAATTCGAGTCAAATTGATTTATATAGCTCTTTTCACAATACTGTTTCAAACCAGCTTTACTGACAATCATGTTGTTAATGATTATAATATCTTAATATCAACCTGCTTTACAGTCAAATTTATCAGATTAGCGATTAGCGATAATATAGTTTACACAAAGATACAAGCATTCATGTAGGTGAGATTTGCAATATAGTAGGATATACTGCTTTGCGTGAGTGTGCTTTATGTATACGGAAGTAGTTCGATATAATATGTCCAACTTTATATACAGAGCTGGGTGATAATGTAGTTACAATTAGCAAAAAAATGTAATAAAAAATCAGCCAGTTGAGATTTGCTGTATATATATATTGCTATACGTTAGTGTACTGTATATATGCAAATAAATTTGAATATAATGTATATCCAACTTTATATAAAGAGCTGGGCGATAATCTAGTTACATTTTTAAAACGATATAATTAAAAAAGCAGTTGAGATTCTATATAGCAGAATCTTGTACACAGGCAAAAGTAGGTTGTTCTATATAAACAAAATATAATTTATCAAACATTTTTCGATTATATAACAATTAAGCAGTTGAGATTTGCTATATAGTACACACTGCTTAGCGTGAGTGTACTGAATGTATTTGAGTAAGGTTGGATATACTTATAGTAGTTGTGTAACTCCAGGTTTTCTAATGAAAAAAAATATAGGAAAGGGGAGAGAGCCTTGAAAATTATGTTGGACAATGAGGTGCCTTCGAGGCAAAAAAGTTGAGAACCTCTGCTTTAGTGTCCCATTACATTTTAAAGCACTAAGGCACAAATCCCAGTTGTTTTGTTATAAGAACTATTAAAATCGACAAAAAATAACCTAGCATGCAAAATGGAAAATATTGATAATCAGGTTGCAAAAATCGCAAACCTCAAAGAAAAGCAGTAGAAGAATAAAAGGTTTTTGTGTCGCTGATTTGTGGCAGGTGCCTGTTCAAACTGTATCAATCTATTCTCAGGGGTTGAATATATCTCATACCTGGCCTTGCGGGCTTGTTCCAGCAGGCTTTCTGCGTTCATGATGTCGTTGGCGCTCTGGTTGAGGATGTCCTCAACATCTGTCAAGCTGCCCACGCGCTCCCTGATCTCCGCTGTCAGGTTCTGCAGCTGGGCTGGTGTGGTGGGCATCTGCATCTGCAGAACTTCATTGGCCACAGCCTCGATGCTTTCCAAGTCCGCTCCGTCTTCTGAAGAAACAGACACAGTAGGAGTTGAAATTCAAGCCACTTTTGACCATCCGAGCAACTTAGCTCAAGGAAACTTGCTAAGTGTGTCTTACGAGTGAGGAAGTCTCGGATCTGTTTGATGAGTTGGCGTAGCTCCTCGTTGCTGCCGTCCACGCGTTTTTTGGTCTCGTTGGTCTTCGCCAGCACCTCCTGAGCATTTAACTTTGCTTCGTCAGCTCTCACCTTTGCCTCTGACACCTGGACACACATATTAAGGAGTCTTTACAGAGATGTGATTTTTACATATTGATCCCGCCATCTGCAGGACACTACTAGCATGTTAGCCAGGCTTCAAAAAGTAGAGTGCCAAACAAGAGTAAAAATCACCATTGTTAGTGTTACTCGCTAGTTGCCCGGAAACTTTTTTTATGAATTTTGACAATGCGTGGTCGTGAGAATGGGAAATGGTTTAGTGCAATCATCAAAATGTTAATTAATTGCATAAATATATGGTCTGACGCACTGCATGTTTCAGAGAAAAGCCCAACACTGTGTTCATTTTCAGTTTCGGTTCACAGTAAATGCTTCTCTGCAAGTGCTGTGTGTTTGAGTCGCTTATAATTTGCATTTGGGAACGCAACATGCGCCAACCATCTTCCCAAATTCGCCATGAGAATCGTTTATCTGTTGGTGTCAACAAAGAGAAGCCTTAATGTCTCCCTGTGGTTTTACGACAAAATAAAAGCTCAGTGGTTTTACGTTTGAAAGCAAAGAAATTAAGACAACCATAAATGTTTCTATTGTAATTTAACTGTTGTCCTTTAAAAAAATTTAAAAAATAATTATTATTAACAATGTTATTAATAATAATAACAATTATATTTATATTTTATTATAACATTGTACTACAAAATAGTATTGAGGGAGGGAGGCGTGATCAGGTTTCCTATTTTTGTCTTTAACTAATCACATGCCTGTCTTTAAAATAATGGATCCTTAAAGAAGAAATCCTTGCAAATCGTACAATAAAATAAATTTTTCAATGTCTAAAATGAATTCAAAAAAGCATTCAGCAGTTATCAAGTGAAAACATCCGAACAGAGAACAAAATTGCAGAACATTTCTAGAAAATAATTGCAAAATCCTTTATCATATCAATAGCAGATACGGTGTCTGCTGAGAAACCTCACCATTTTGGACAGCTTGTCCACTTCCTCCATGGCGCTGATAATCTCCAGGTCAAAGTCCTTGGCTTTCTGCCAGGCATTGTGGGCCAGCGTGGCGAGGCCATCACATCCCTCTCCTCCACACTTCCCGTTCCCTTCCCCGTCCACACAGCTCAGGCCTCCACAGGGAGAGTCGGCACAATTCTCAGAGCCAGCTGGACTACCACATGTCTGTATCCGAGGAGAGATCACAACGGTAAAACTAGGTTTTAAATGAGCAAAACTCACTGGTATGATGCTAGAGTGTTCTAGGTGGTTACAAATATGGGTGTTATAATACAGAGTGTAAGATTTTGTGCGATCAGGAACAAAAGTCTAAGGATATCTGGGCAATTTTAAAGTGATGTCTAAAAAGTTTTTCTTGCACTTGATTTGTTTCTGAAAACTAAACTTTTGCTTATTGAAACTTCAGTGCTGTCAAGTCACAAGTTCTTGACGTAGACCATGATAATAAATCTGTTGACTGCTTTACCTTCTCGCTAAGCTCAGACAGGTCCAGAGTCTCTAGTTGTCCTGCCAGGTTGTCCAGGTTCGTCGAAAACTCATCCTGCCTTTGACTGAACTCTTCTTTGGTCTGGTTCATCAAGTCCTCCGTTTCTGTCCGCAGGACGGCAGACTGATTGACCAGGTTGTATGGGTCACTGGTGGAGGCATTGGCACGGACCTCCGCCTTCTGGGACTGTTCGTAATATCGATTCACGCTGGCTCTGGCCCCTATAGACCGAAAAAGAAGGTGAAATTATGGATTTTCCTGGTCAAGCCTCTATTTTGAGGCAACTGAAATAGACCAACTCAAACCTGGTGTAAAGTCAATGGTGCAGTATTTATTTATTTTTTGTTATTTAAAGGGCACATTAGTAATATGCTCCTATAGGCGGGTCCACAACGCACGTACAATCTGCTTATTACACACACAGGGATGCGCAGCAGCACACAAACATGACAAATATTAAAAATAAACGATTACAATATAAAAAATTAATATTGTGTACAGAAAGATATGGTGGGCTTGTCACATAGATGTTCTGCTTGCGCGCTTTAACTTCGCGCACGAGCAGACCCGTTTCCTCGCTAGAGGCGCGTTCAGTTTTTCCGCTTGCAAATTCCGCCATGTAAATAGCGAATCCGCCATGGTGCGAGCGCAACTGGCTTTTAAAGGGAATGGGAGATGAGACTCTGAATAGTTTTTTGCACGTTACATCCCGAAACACACCCATAACTCATTAATTAAGAGACAACCGTTTTAGACCATGCACCGGGCGCGCTGACCATGTTTCCCTTCGTTAAACTAGCAAAAGTGGATTCGGACTAAGTGCACTTGCACCGTGCGCTTTAGACCATGTGCTTAGATCGTTAAAATATGGCCCCTTAAGTTATGTTACTCACCTCGAATGTCTGAATTCTTCACAAACTCCACCTGTTTCTGCAGGTCTTTCACCGTCTGTTCTAGTTTCTGAGCTTCTTCTTTGAGGGAGTTCAGTTTGGTGTCCGTGCTGTTGTTGTCAGACGAGATCTCGGACAAGGTCTCCTCGGTCAGGTTAAGGTTGGTGTTCATTTCAGCCATCAAGGCACTTTAGAGAAAGAGGATTATTCTTATAAGAAGAGTCAATGATCTCTCAATGTGAACTAATAAAAAGGATTTGCACTTGCTTCCACATCCTAAGCAAGGACGTAACTTACGTAGCTTGTTCGAGAAGTCCCTGGATCTCTGTTAGAGGCTGAGTGGCTGGATTCTGGGCGAGGATGTTGCGGATTGAGTTGGCGCTGCTTTCAACGTTATTGATGGTGGTCTGGTAGGGTCCAGTAATGCCAGTGGCTTTGATGGTATTGACCTTCTGGACCAGTCTGTGGGTCTGATTGGTAAGGTCGCCTATAATTACGTCCCATTCGGCAAAGCACTGATGGCAGCGCTCGCACTGTGGGAAGTCGCCCGTGTAGCCTCGAGCACACGCGTCACATCGGGGTCCGGAAACACCCTCCACACACACGCAGTGACCCGTGGCCTTGTTGCACTGCTGCTCCGCGATGCCTCTCGGGTCACAGTCACATGCTGAGAAAATATACAGGAACACTGAGGTTTAAGTACAGTTATTATTGTCAATTAAAACTATTAAAAACATTTTTGGCAATTGAAATATAGCTGAAATACAATAAAAATATTAGCTGAAAAAATTAAATGAACTAAATAAAAATTCGAAAAACGAATTGAAATTTGTGTAATTTGAAGCAATATAATTACTAACTGGAAATAATTTGAAGTGAACCACTGAACAAACTAAATCTGAAATTAAAGTAAATTAAACCTAAATAGTAATATTCAAAAAATAATAATCACAAAAGCAAATAACAAAATTACAGTAAAATGAACACTGAAAATATAAAAATAAATTAAAAAAACTCAAAGATTGAGTCTACAGAATGAGATCGACATCAGAAAAAAAAAATCTGAAAGGCTGAAAGAACTGAAATGTAAAACCTGCGCAAGATTTTTAAGACAGCAGCTCATTTACTGGCATTTTCTGTCAACGGCTGCAAACTTTGAGTTCCAGTGACCTTATTAGGCTGGAGTTTAAAGAGTGAGTGATCGAGGAAGCATGAAGGAAAAGACTGTTTGCCCACTTTAGTGCTGCACTGCTAGCGTTGTTTCGGAGTGTTTGGTGAACAAAAGGCAGTAACTGCCCACAATGACAGACGAGACACTTGGCAAACACCACATCATGAATGACCTAACGTGAGGCTCTTAAACAAACACACTCATCCACAGAACATTCTAGGAGGTGTAACAACCTTGTTAACCTCCATCAAGACCTTTTTCACTCAAAAAAATCTGAAAATCTCTTTTTAGATTCACAGAATCTGAAACCCGGTTCTAGTTTTTTTAATTCAATTATCAACATAACTATTTAGCGCTCTTCCAAAACATAGTTAATAACATTTGCTTTCCAAAGTCATTATTTTTTTCAGCTTTTTTCAAATGGTTATATTTTTAATTATTTTAATAATTTGTTACTCATTGTCATGCATCACAAGATGTTACAGGCCAATATAATATTTTCTGTAAAAAGTGTCTTATATAGCTGAAAATCATTATTTCTTCTTGTCCGAATTAGTCGTTTTTTTTTTTACTTTTGGTTATTTCATTTATTGTATTTATAAAAGCCCTAAATATACATTTTCCTAATTCTAAAACGTTCCTAACACATAAAATTGTTTAAAAATAACTTTTAATCTTATAAAAATGTGCCCATAAATCTTGCGTCAATTCTGGTACCATACTTTGCCTTTAAATTGGTGGAGTTGTACACCTTTGTAGTGCCAGTTTGGCATTAGAGAACAGGAAAATGATGCTACCGAGATAGCATGGTAGCTCATTAGGAGTTGGAACAGAGCCCGTGTCTTTCTGGGTAGATAAGTAACCAGGAATTCAGTACAATACATGTGACACATACAATACGTGAATGGGGACCCTGTCTGGGACGGTTAATTTACTTAAAACGCATTCCAGTGTGTAGTGATTACACACACATTCCACGGGAAAAGACTCCTTCACCTAAGGGCACTAATGCATACAAGGTACTAGAGATAGGGAATTATCTCGGAGGTTAATCCCTGCTATTATCCAGGGGGCCTCAGGCGGCACCAGGGGTGTTTCTTGTTGGGACAATACCGTGAATGTGACCCCTGGAGATAGGAGTTTTTGTGAGGGTGATTTTGTAGCAATTTACAACAGACAAAAACACTAGGACATCCTTTTACTGTCTAGGAACACATTTGCATGTTATTGTTTAAAACCTGGCTTGAGAATTAAATGAACCTTTTAAAAGTAAACACTAAAATAAATACGCTTCTTGAAGATTGAATGCAAAGCGTTTGTGTACTCAGCAATCGTTTACTTTACACAGACGTATATGGCTAAGGCATGGGGATGTAAATCTTTAACATCTCACACGCCAGTCGAGAAGAGGAACCACAGTCTCTCAGCCAAGACCACCCTATTAACAAAGTCCATTTTACTGCTGTTAAACATTCATGACGGTGTTAACAAGCTCTCGGAAATTATGCCTTCACTTTCCTTTACTCCCACGCCTATTCTAGCTTATCATACTCTAAGCAATGTCTGAAACTTTGTATTTTGAGCACTTCTTGGTTTTTTTTGCCTCTTCAGAATGAATAGCTTGCTGTATTCCTCCTTTGTAAGTCGCTTTGGATAATAGCGTCTGCAAAATGAATAAATGTAAATGTATCATTCCTTTCACAAGGGCTTTAAAGTAAAAATGGCATCCGAGGGAAATGTTACCAAAATTGTTTTATTAGGGATGCACCGATATGAAAAATAATCCATTTTCATTTTCAAAATAATCAGAAGGAAATAATCCATTACTTATCTGTAGTAATTAACATATATCAGCCAATACCAGAAGCAAACGTTAAATTAGCTTGTATGCTTTAACCTTTTACATTCAAGATATAGACTGAAAATACGCCTTAATATCGAATGTAATTTTGCTTCTTAGGTACAATAATCATTATTTCATTATTTAAGAAGAACAGGACAAAAATAGTGATTAATTGTTTTTTTCAAAGTGTAGCTAAATCATGTCTATGATATAATATATAAATATAAATGTTATATATAAATGTAAAAAAAAAAATTCCTTTATATTCATATATATTATATACAATATTTATTTTATACTGTATATATTTTTGAGTTACGAAAAAATGTATACATTTATATATATATATATATATATATATATATATATATATTAATTAATGCTGTCAAAACGTAAAATCGCGATTAATCGCATCTAACACAAGTTTTTATTTCCATAATGTGTTATATCTGTAAAGTATATAGTGTATATATAAGTGTGTGTGTGTATGTATAAACACAGACCCACACATATGTAATATCTATAAATATAATAATATATATTACACAAATATATTATTAATCGTGATTCTTCGACTTGACAGCACTAATACAGTATATATATATACACACACACATAAACCATGTTAAATGCGATTAATTGTGATTAATCAATTTGACAGCACTATATGTTCATATATATATATATATATATATATATATATATACACCTTTAAAAGCTATACTAAAAAGCTTGACCACTAGTCTGAACTTAAAAACTCTAAAACTGAAGTGCCATAACCGATCAGCATTCTTGATTGAAGAGCAAACCAGACACAAAATGTACAAGATAAACTACAACCTACAAAATATCTAAACAAATCACATGTGGTTGGACAAAGCTCAAAGTATGGGATTTCACAAGATTATCAAACTAGTATTTAAGGGGAAACCACACAAATCACAGCTCGAACTGAACAGACGCTCAGTCCTGGGAAAGTGAAGAGCATGTTGAGGGCGAGTCAACAGAAGGGTTATAGAGGGGTAACTGGATCTTAGAGGAACACAGGGGGCTTCCTGCTCCATCCGGACTCTTTAAACAAACGGAGCAGTGTGGGGGTGGAAAAATCTTCGTTAGCAAACCGCCTTTTCTGCTCAAAGAGAGCCCAAAACCTGCTCCACTGAATGCCAAATGGCCAAAATGGGTTAATAAAGTAATAGTTTTAGCAAAAATAAATAAATCTGCATTTCATTTCCTTCGTGCATTCCAGAAACGTAGCATAAAACTGTTTATATTACTTGTGCAGATTTCTGTGAAACAGACCAAATTGTTATTCACTGAAAATCTCTTTCGACAACTTATTGGAATTGCTGATGGATAAAAGCGTCAGCTAAGTGAATAAAAAGCGTCAGCTAAGTGAATAAATGATATCGGGCTGATGGTGTCTCATTTTCCATACATCATCCTTGACTATGAGCTGTTAATTGGGCAGAGATTGTAGTGTTTATTAGAAGTTCTATTGAAAAGCTTCACAACCATCTTGAAGGAGATCAGTAGATAGTAGACGCTCAGTCAGAATCTTACCCTGCCAGAAGCACTTTCCATAAAGCACCAGAAAAGTTCAAATAGATTTTCAAAGATATGGTCTGCACAGCCACAAATACAGTCACAGAGAGGACAAAAACTCTTTTCTGTGAAGGGGTGCTGCGTCAGACACCCATAAGGGGAAAGCCCACGAATACAAAGGTGCATTGTGGGAGTAGAGAGGATATTGCGAGGCTTCGACAGATCCCCCCACAAGCTGGTCATGGTCCCGCACATCTGGGGCGAATCAAAGAGTGGGATGAGGGCTTTTCCATTCTCATACACATTCCTACAAAACTGGGTTGCCTACAGTTTTTATGGAGTAGAGTTTTGGTAGAACTCACCATTGGCGTGTTTCCACAGTCAGCAAAATGTGTTTAGTTGGGTTCTTCGGGTTTGTTTAATGTTCAGCAGTGATAATTAAAATGTAAGGTTTACTTTCTTTTAAACTTAATTTCCCTTGTGCAGTATTTATGGGCAGTGTTGTGCAAGTTACTCTGGAAATGTAATTAAATTACTGATTACTCCTTTAAAAAGTAATCAAGTTACTGTTCTGATTACTTTATTTTAAAAGTAATTAGTTACATTACTAGTTACGTTATTAGCCCCCCCACCCCCTAAACAAAACAAAACAGAATAACCTATTTAGCCTGCTCATGAATTAACTTTATTGGGAAGTGCATAGTCTATCTCACAACAAACAAAATTAAGCCAGTCTCTTCTGACTTTTAAATGTTTATTTGGACTGGACTCGACAGTAGAAGTTGTTGATGCTTTGCTCTCCGTGCCTGATACTTTCTCGAGAAGTTTTACAGTGTTACGCTGCCCTTTCAGGTGTGTTAACAAATTAAATGTCAAGTTTTTCGAAGTTGAAAAGGTTTTCTCCCCCCCCCACATAATTGACAGCGCACAATAACATAGTGATGTTACATATGACACTGAAGCTTCAAAGCGCGTATCGATCACACAGCGCAATTTCTCATGAAGCTACGTGTCGGAGCGCGTATTGTTTTCAGAGAAACACGTGATCAACCAAAAACGAACCCTCACTTTCTTTCCAGTCACGTAAATGCTTCACTTTGTATGTCAGAAGCCTATAGCCTATGTTACATGATCATATATTCTTCCATATAAACAGCATAGAGACCATTAAATTATTAGACCCCCATTTACTTGCATCAAGCGACTCTGTTGGTGTTTTTATAATTAGTAATAATATAATTGTTACATTTAATTTATTGGCACACTTTAATATATGAATTTTATTATCAGACAACTGAACATTTAGCGTTGTCAGGCTTTTATGTGTGCTTAATAGATAAAACAACGGCGCTGTGCACTCGGGTTTATCTTTTCCCGGAAGATCGGGGGAAAGCCTCAGTGCTTCGTGAGGCTTCATTTGCCCGTCCCTACAAAAATGTTCTTACCGTTGTCAGAAATAAACTCAAAATAATGATTATATTTCCAGCTACAGAACGGGATCTGTCGTTAAGACTTCTTCATTTTTTTGAAAGAATTCTCACCAAGGCTGCATTTATTGGATCAAAAATACAGTAAAAAATGTAAATACAATTTGAAATTATTGTATTCTATTTGAATATATTTTAAAATGTAATTTATCCCTCTGATCTGAAATTTCAGCATCGTTACTCCAGTCTTCAGTCTAATATGCTGATTTAATGCTCAAGAAACATTTACAGTTATTATCATCAATATTGAAAACACTTGTGCTGTTTTCTGTTTTTGTAGAAACATTTTTTTTCAGAATTTATTGATGAACAAAGTTCTAAAGAGCAGCATTTGTTTGAAATAGTAATCTTTAGTAACATTATAAATGTATGTGTCACTTTTGATCAATTTAATGCACCCTTGCTGAATAAAAGTATGAATTTCTTGCAAAAATCATATTGACCCCAAACTTTTGAAATTATAGTGTAAATAATATACCACAGCTAATATTAATAATACACAGAGGAGCATTATAAAAGTTTTACTGTCACTTTTGATTAATTGAATAAAAGTGAGAAAAAAAATCTTAGACCCTAAACTTTTGAAATGGTAGTGTACATAATATAATATAAGTTATATAATAATATAAATCATTTTTAAATCATTCATTTAATAGCCTAATTGTATCAATATTTTCAAAATAAAATCAACAAAATAACGCCCCATAATATATTATTTCCTGAAGAAATACTTCCCATTATTAAAGTTAAATGCATTGCAAATATTATAAAAGATTATCATAATTCACTGGATAATTTAATGCACTAATATTTTTCATTATTTTCTGAACTCACCGTGGCATCTGACCTCAGGGTTCCCCCAGAACAGTTCTCTACACTCTCGGCAGGTTCTGCCACCAAACCCAGGTTTACAAGAGCACTGGCCCATTATCTAAAGCACAGAGGATAAAAAAACACACAAATGAATCCATCCATCATGTGTACTTTGTTACTATCCCGAACATGCGATGGCTGTGAATGTGGTCTAACCTCATTGCAGGAAGAGCCGAAGGAATGGTTGAGGTCGCAGTCGCAGGCCTCGCAGCCTTTCCCGCTGGCCATGTTCCAAGTGTCCGGAGCGCATCGATCGCAGTGCTGGCCCTCCACGTTGGGAAGACATTGGCACTGTCCGCTGTTTAAGTCACAGTTGCAGTTCCCTTGAGAAGGGCACGTCTCCTTGGCAGTGCCCACATTATTACAAACACACTCTGAGAAAGAAGAGGACAACATTCTTGAAAACTCAGGGGCCAAGAATCTCCCAATAATAAGACCATCTCTGATAGAAGATTGCTTACGCACATGTAAAATAACACGATCATCAAACATTAAACAGCATATAAATCAAAACTGCCTCACTTTACAGAATGAAATGTCGACCCAGGAAGGGTTAACGACTGTGAAGCTTTGTTGATGGACTCGAGATCTACTCCATCTGTGTTTTGATCATCGTTTTGTCTTTGACAAAACACTATTTTCTCAGCTTTTTGTTTAAAATGTTGTTTTGTTAGAAATAAAGCTAGATGAAAAAATTTAAATAAAAACAAGCTGTAAAAAAAAGCTGTATGTTCAGATATTCATACAACAAAATATCCTGGGGGCCATAAAACTTTTGTTAAAATGCTGACACTGACTGGCAACTTTAAAAAAAAAACGCTGACGAGGAAAGAGTTAAACTAGATTTCAAAAACTAAACTTTTCAATTGTACATTATCATGTTTTAAATAAGAATATGTATTAATCAGGCATTGTATTGGCAATAATCACCCAAAATTTCTATATCACTGCATATTTTTGGAAATATTCAGTATTGAAACTGACTTCTTCAAAAACTTACTTCTGCAACTCTGGGTCAGTGCATTGCCGTAATAACCGAGCTTGCAACGGTTGCAGTCCTCGCCCTCCGTGTGGTACAGGCATTTGAGACAGGCGCCCGTGCGGGCGTCACAGGACCCCGGGTCCATCATGTCAATGTTGTTATTGCACTGACAGGAGCGGCACTCTCCGTCTACCTCATGTGGGTTTCCGTAATAACCAGGGGCGCAATTCTCACACCTGGCACCTAAGGGCGGCATGAGAGGAGATGTGTTATATTACAGCTTTCACTACAAAAAAATTACATATTACAAGATATTTTTTGTATACAAAAAAAAGAAAAACATATTTCAAGACAAAAAAACAGCAACATATTCTTCCACATACACTATGTTTCAAAAGGTTGTAATCTTTTTTTTTAAATGAAAGGAAATCTCATGCTAATTTATTTGAAAGTCTGCATTTATTTGACCAGAAATACAGTAAAAAGAATATTAATGTAAAATATTATTATTATTTAAAATAACTGTTTTCTATTTGCATATATTTAAAAAAAAAAAAAATTATTCCTGTGATCAAAGCTGAATTTTCAGCATCATTTCTCCAGTCTTCAGTGTCACATGATCTTTCAGAAATCAGTCTAATATGATGATTTGTTGCTCAAAAAAAAAAATCATATTATCATGAGTTATTTTAATGGTAATAATATTTCACAATGTTACTGTTTAACTGTATGCTTGATTAAATAAATGCAGCCTGAGTGAGCAGAAGAGACTTCTTTCAAAAACATAAAAAATCTGAAAGATACTGAACTTTTATGACAAGTTCTGGCTTGTCCATGATAATGGAAATTTACAGTGTTCTTGACAGATGCTGTTATAAATCAAGTAAGATGTGTGGTGTTTACCTTTATGTCCCTGGTTACAGACACAGAACACCTGGTTGGAATCGAGACTCTTATAACAAGCGCCGGAGAACTGTCGGCCGCTGCCGGGACCGTCGGGACACATGCAGGGGCGGCAGTGGTCTCCAGAGCCCAGGACAGGGTCACCATAGTAGCCGTTCAAACACCTGCGGAAGTCATTTGATGAGTAAAAGGCTTCAATGTCAACTCATAATGCAGAACAAAGAAAACGGTAACTAACCTCTCGCAGTTGTGGCCAGTGGTGTGGTCTCTGCAGGACAGACACTGTCCGGTGTGCGGGTCACACTGCTCAGCGTGGCCGTTGCAAGTGCAGGGGCGACAGTTAGGGAAACCCCAGTGTCCAGGCAGACAGCGCTCACACTGCCGCCCATACGCTCCGGGAATACATTCACACTGACCCGTGGCCTCGTGGCAGAAAGAGTGGACAGACCCTTCAGGACTGCAATCACATGCTAAATAACAAGAGAAATAACAAAACGACACTTGTGAAAGACGTTTTAGGAATTGTCTATAGATGGTATGCGCGTGACGTCACCGTCGGCCGGAGTGATTGCGGTTACGCCCACTGAGTGGCGTAAAGACTTGAGCGGCAGCATTTGTTTTCAGCGTGAATGCCGCGAAAAACACACAAAACACATCTAAAACGGCAAAGAGCCTTGCGTTTGACTGTACAACTAGATTTGACAAGAAATCGGAGGTATATTTTTACAGACTGCCAAAAGCTACAGAACAGAGAAGCAAATGGATCGCTGCAATTCAAAGAAACAACTGGACTCCCGGCAGCGATTTGCAATTTATCATTTTGTGTCAAATCAATATGCTGAATTTAGGGGGGGATTCATACCCTATATATTGTATTGTTATATATTGTATTGACAACTCAACAATTAGATATTTACATCATATATCATATATTCTGCATAATTGGATGTTTTTAAATAAACACTGACATATACATATAAATATATACATATATCAAATGTTGTATATATATATATATATATTGTGATCACCTGGATTTAGACCTATATTGTATTTATATAAAGCGTTCACAGGCAAATTTGCTTTATGTATTTCCCCTGTGCCGAAATCTAGCACATATAAATGTCAGGAAACATGATTCCCGGCTGCATGTCAATTTCCATGGATCACTGGATCTTTGGTAAGTTGTAAGGAACACTATATCGAGTCCAACTTTTAGTTTAAACTGATAATCATTTGTTTTACTCGTCTTTTTGCAGTTTCCCCTATTAAATCCAGTCACATAGCAGCTCTTTTGCTACCCAGTCCGACTGCTGTCACTTTAAGAACTTGTGCACTGATCCAATATACTGTTACACATGCATTTTCTCTCCACTATTTAAATTCCAAAACTGGCTGTATTTACCTGAATACTCGGCAAGACTCTCATTTTGACATAATTTTGTATGTACTTGACTGTTTAATACAACAGCCGAGGGTGTGACAGCAAATTAGACATATTTCTTTTTTCTGACCATCTTATATTTTTTCCTCTTTTGTAAAGTCATAGAAACACTATGATTGATTTTTCAAGAAAATGGGAACGCAAAAAATACATTGTTTCCGTTCACCATTGTAGTAGTTTACCCAACTATGACGAAGCCCATAAATGTGAAAAGAGTCCACTGGCAAGTTGTACTTACGCCTGCAGCCTTGCGGCCCAAAAAGGAAGGTAGACGGGGCGCACTTGTCGCAGTTCCTGCCAACCACGTTGGGGCGACACTGGCACTGCCCACCACTGGGGTCACAAACAGTGCTGAGAGAGCCTTGCGGGTCACACTGACAGGCTGAGAGAACAGAAACATATTCAATAGGAGAAACTGAGGAGAAAAGTAGCAAACACAAATGTAACAACTTTTTCATATTAGTGTAACATATTAGTGTAGTTCTGCTGAAAAAAATAGTGTAACAAGTAACAAGCTGCACTTGTAGTGCCAGAAAATGCAAAGTCGATTGCTTTTATGCCAAGTGGAGCTTTGAGCAAACTGAGGCACAATCGCCTTCTAGAATGTCAGACGGTAAAAAAAATCTCAATGTTTTATGAGCTTTTGATCATATGCGATATATCTCGATATTTACGTATTTGCTCTGATTTTTTTTTTTACAAATCAGAAAAACAAACATTTCTGACCAAACAATAATTGTTGCCAGGTAGATTACATGTTTGGTACAAAAAGTAAAACACAGTAAAAGTCTAGGGTTAAAAATAATTTTAATTATTTTATTTAATTGTTTTAATTTTCAAGTATATTCAACAATAAAAATACATAGTAATAAAAAGCAAAAATATATATTTTTTTAAATAAAATGTTTAAAATCCACATTTTTAAATGATGACGAAAATGAACTAAACAAGTTTAATCAGTAGTCGCCATACTTGATATTGTTTATTCAAAAACTACCATTAATTTGCCATTCTGTGTAATATACTGCTCAGATCATGATTTATCATCAAATCACTTATATATTTAATAAGATTTGCTCTTTAAATAGTTTCAATGTATTTAACTATTTATTAAAGTGTAGCCTTGAATTACAGCCTAGAAAAGAGTTTGAATTGCATGAAGCTTGACAAGTCACAGTTTCAAAGAATCTTAAATATGACTTGAACACGTCTTTCTAGTAGTACTGTGTTTTGATATGTTTGATTTTGTCATGTGGAGGTGAACGTTTTCACACCGATATTTACAGTCAGCAAATCTTTTGTCCTGATTTAAGCCTCTAGCCATGTCTTTTGCGTTTCTTCTTGCCCTGACAGTCGATGAAATTGTAAAGTCTCAGACAGGAAGCATGTAAGGCAGTATAATTATGCCTGAGGCCCCGTTACAAGCTCTGACACGAGGGCAGGAAAGCACCTCCGCTGACAGAAAGCAGACGGAGGAAAATGAAAGCTGAATGAACGATGACAGAATGAAGACTGGCACGTCTATCATAAAGGGAAAAGTGGATGCTTATGTGGTTAGAGAATGGAGCCAATCTCATGCGATGATGACAGAGTGAGCATCTGTACGTGTGTGCACTTTAAACAACAGATCAAGTCGAAATGCCACATTTGATTATACACAGTGTAAAAAAATTATGATAAATAAGTTATATCAACATTTTTTACATTTACAAAATAAGTAAAAAAAAATGTAAAAATTATACAAGATTCAACTCATTTCAAGTCAGTTTTATATAATTTACGTTGAAATTACTTGAATTTTTAAGTACAATCACCTTAAATGTTCAAGGCAGCAACTTTTTTATAGTGTAGAACTAGATTTTTTTTTTATTTTCTGAAGGAAATTCTTATCAAACATAACTAATAATTTGAATTTGTGTAGATTGTGTACCTTTCACTCCTTGGTGCAGAAGAGCCGACACGCTGAAGATGTAATTTCTGCAGATGTCGGTCATGGGGGTTTTCACCACAGCTTGGCTGTTCTCCAAACAGCGGTAGCGCTGGAAGGTTTCCCAGGCGCTGTTGGTCACCAAGTCCCCAGCGTCTGATCCAGAGCCAGTGAAAATATCCAGGTTTTTGCAGTGTGGCATGAGGACGATCTGAGGGCAAGGATCGAAATCGAACGATCAGCATTTGAGGATTCCAATGCAATTGAAGCTGTCTGTTTTGAGGGTAAAGCCTACCGAGTCGATGAGCGTGTATGGCGACTGCATATCGCTGAGAGCCGAGTATAGAGACAGACTCAAGCGCACGGTGTAGTTCAAGCCCTCTTCAAAACACACAGGCCTGGGCAACACCACATACCTGATGGGTAAAACCAAGAGAATTCACTTTCTCAACACTCAAAGACATTGGCTTCCAAAATCAAGTGATCTAACACAGTTAATGTTGTTCAGCGTATTTTCACGGTCAAAAGAAAGTAATTTCAAAAGGAGATTTCACCATGCAGTTTTCGCAGAAGTTGGTAGCGTTAATTTTCTGCATTGACTGACAGAATGCTGGTTGGTTTGAAAGTGGCTTCTGTGTGAGCTGCGCGTCACTATTGACAACAGACAATAAACCTTTTTTTTCCCCGCAACATTTAGCCTAAATTTCGCCACTATGATTGCACCTTCATGCAGCACCCTAACTGAAGTGACACCTCATAATGACTGATTTGGAATCTTCTACATAGGCAAGGAAGGCAAGCTCACAATTGATTTCAAGGGAGTTGTACATTAGCATTTTGCTAAGCTAACAGCGTGATACTCAAATAAGCATAAAAATGATAGCACAAAGTTTTAATTCGATTTTTTTATTATTAGGTTTTGAATTAAATAAATATATCTATAATCAACATTTCTATGGATTTGTGGCAATGCATTCTGGGATTGCATTCTATGTAAAGGATACATTTATGTTCAGTTTAGCTCAGTTTGTTTACTTTTAGTTTTTTTTTCCTCAGTTCCTGTTTTCCTTTGTTTGTATTCCCACACTTCCTAGTTGCTATGGTCACTGTCATTATTAGTTCATTGAGTTCAGCTGTGTTGAATTAATCATCTTGTTTGAGTCCCTACTTAAGTTCTTCCGTCACAGTCTGTCCTTGTTCGGTCACGTTTACGGTGTATGTTGCTCTGCCTCTTATCATTAAAATGTTGTGTTAGAACTGTAATTTTTGTCTTCGTCTGCCTTTCTGCAAACACCCGTGACAACATCTGATGCTGCCTTAAAATTTGTCAAAATAAGCTCATTAGCAACATCCTTTCAGTGTTATTTTAGTATTATTTATATAGTAGTATAGTTTTTAATGTGTATTTTTAATAAGCTTTTATTTTATATTTTCAGTTGTCAATTGAATTTAAGTGTATTTGTTTAGTCATTTTGTTATGTGGTTGTCATTTTTATAAGTTTTTGTTAATATTACTATTTAGGCTGAATTTATTTTCATTTCAGATTTAATTCAGGTTTAGTTTCTATTTATTTTCAGTTAGTTATTTTAGTCCTTCAGCTTAAACTTATTTCAGGTAGCAGTCAAAGCAACATTTCTAAGTTTTAATTGAAACTTTATTTCAATTACCAAAACTGTTTTTAATCATTTTAGTTGAAGTTAACCATAATAACCCTGCAGCCTTTGCATCAGGAGCACATCTACGTACAGTATTATGACTTGAAATACTTCCTATGTAGGAAGCACACTAGTTAGGCAGCACAGAGCTGTTCTGTCATTAGTGTTGTGGGGATGAAAGCGAATGTGCATCAGGTGTTATTCCTTCTCTCACACTTTATCCAAAGTCGAATACTTCCCTACTATATAGTATGTGAAAAAAAAAACCGCCAACAGAGTATGTCCAAATACATACATTCAAAAAACAGCAGGATGAAAAGTAGTCGCACACATTTACTATCCCATTAGGCCACGGGAGAGAATTTGTGAATGGAAGTGAACCGACGCAACTGACGCCGTATGTTAAGTGCTAGGTTTGTTCCCTCCCCTTTTGTTATTGGTTGCTGTGAGATTCGCCATAAAAAGGGAGTGGATAATGTGGTCGCGGATGCCCTTTCTAGAGTGTAACTCCCTCGAGGGGTTGTTTTGTTAACAAACATTGTAAAAATGTCTAATGTTTGATTATAAGGGTGGGGGTGTTGTGGGCTAGAATTTTTGTTCCCTACCCTTTTGTTATTGGTTGCTGTGTTTCACCCCCTCTGTTGTTGGTTTCTTCCTGTTTTCCCGCTCTTTGCTATCTTTAAGTTTGGTGACTGGTTGACTTATGGAAACAGGCCAATCAGGATGCTCTCTGTCTTACATGCGCTTCATGAGGCACACAGGCACACACACGCAAGGTCTCTCGCTCTCTCCCTCTCCGCCGTGCGCGCGCTACACGGTTTGGAGCACAGTCTCTTCTGTCTCGCATGCGCGCTCTTGCTCGCTCGCTCTAGATTTCGGGAGATTTGAACTAATTTGCGGGCATCAGGGAGCCGCTATCAATATGCAGGAAACTCCCGGAACTTCCGGGAGACTTGGGATGTCTGGGAGCGTGTGCAACCCTGTGTACGTTTTTGTTTTCGTTAGTGAAGCTTTAGCTATGGCGTGTTAATCGCTGAAGAATTCTTTATTTTCTGTTTTTGTTTTCAGTTAGTTTAGAGGGTGGGGATTAGTTAGTGTGGGCTTTGGTTTTGTTATTTTGTTTGTTTAGCACCGCTCATCTTCTTTCTCTCTGTGGCTTATTTCAATTATCACTTTTCAATTATTTTTCTTAAGTTGTATATAGCTGTAAATAAGTTTGTTTGTTTGTATTTTAATTTGTGTGAATTATCTTTTTCATATTGTAAATAAAGCGAACCACCTGCTTGCAGTTATCTCAGTGATCCTTGTGTCATTCACCCACGGTACTCCCCAGAGACCAAAATTAAAGGAGTGTTTTTAATTTGTATTATGTACGTCTTCCCTCTATGGCATATGGGGACGTAACACCGTAGGTCACATGACAGTAACAACATGGCCGATGAATTTCATTCATACTCTCCACATTCATGCTATATAGAATGTACTTTTTAACGGTCGCAAAGTAAACTCAACTCAAGTAAACCCTATTTAAACAGTACGTGATTTCAGGCGTAGCACATACCTGGATCCAGGATGCAGAGACACCATCTGGTTGTCATCATCGGGCATTGTGTTGGCACAGCGGCTGTCGGCGGTAATGACGCGAGGCCTGATGACAGTCATCAACACTTCTTCCCACTGCTCTGGCAGCTACCGACCATGAAAGAGCAAAAAGATGATGTAATGATGTCATGTCTGCTGAAGCTGCCTGCTTACCCTTGAACTCAAGAGAGGATGATGAAACATGTCCCAGCTGACTTCAGTCAGACAATTTTGTCGTATTAATTACACTTTATAATACTCGTATTATAAAGATTAGCAGAGGAAGTCACCTGAGGTTCATATCGGATGATGATGTCATACTCCATAGAGTGGGGAATGTTGTCAATGCTGAATTCAAGATAGGCACCTTCAGGAACATTCACAAAACCAATGCCAGTCCAAGTAGGGGATCTGTCCTGAGGGTGTGTTCTCGGGACAACGGTCACACCCTGCAGAGAGACGGAGAGATAACTGGGTCAACCATTCGGTCAAACGAGGACTTTGATAAATGGGAATAATGAAGACACCTACTGGTCCAAATTTGGCATCCTCTGCTTCATAAGTGTAGTGGTCCAGAGCAATGAAGTAAAAACCAGATTCCACCTGGTCGCAACGCCTGCCAAACATGTGCTCGCGACACTGGCACTGACCCGTTTCAGGAGAACAACTGGGAATGTGAGGTTAACAGGTTTAGATGGTTCGTCTGAATGGTCTTGAGAAAAATAGCTCAGGAGGAAATATTCCACGCACACATAATCAAGATACAAAACCAGTGAGGAATGGCACCCAACTGATTGTTGGACTGCGGTTAAAGCCTGCCTTTGTAATTTTTTGTAAATGGAGTTTTCTTATTGGACGATATTGCCAGTTCAGGGCTTAATCTGGGACTAAGAATTGCTTTTTCAGGCCTCCTGCCAGTAGTTTCTCAACAGCCTTATACAACTTGTTAGAAGGTGCAGTAGGAGTAGAAAGTAAGTTTTTCTGAAGTTCTGCAGTTTTCGACAAGGTAAATTAAAGACGATTTAAGGCCTTAATGAATACCATTATGAATGCAATTTAAGACCTCTCCTTTCACGTCAAAAAAATATATTTAAAATCCCAGAATTACTTGTGAAGTAAATTAATTTATTCACATTCAATATGAACATTCAACTGATTATGACAATACAGAACTGTGTAACCAAGAAATAGATTCAAATGAAATTAAAATAAACACCACATTGCGACACACTTTCTGGGCATGCTAAATAAAATATAAATAAATTCTGAAAAAATATAATAAATTCTGTCTGAGCTGCACTGTCTGCAGAGTAGTAAAATACCACCCAAAAATACGTTTAAAAACATTTCCCAAAAAGCGTTTAGTTAAGAACAATTTAAAAGTAACGTTAACTACATAATCCAATCAATAACCAATTGTATTTAAGACATTTTAAGGCCTAAAATTCGGATTCGACTTTTTAAGGACAGACTTTTTTCAGGCAGAAAGTAGAACTTCATACAGGAGGAGTAGTTTTACTCACTGGTTGTTGATTGCACCACCATGATCACAGTCACATGGTCTGCAGCCATCCATATCGTTACTGAGACCCCAGTGCTGAGGCTATCAGCGAGAGAGAGAGAGAGAGAGATAGGTTTGTTAAAAGACCATTTCAACAGATAGACCTCACAAGAAACTAAATGTAAACAGCAGTCCTTAAACGCAAGAGATCACATTTTTGCACAACAAAATGATAAAAATCTGTAAAAAAAAAAAGAAAATAATATTTATATATTTAATTAAAATTGTATAATTTAATAAAAAAAAATTTAAAGGTGCAGTAAGCATTTTCTGAGAATCACTTTTGATATTTGAAATCACCAAAACAAATTTAAAGTGTAAGTATAATAACAACACCCTACCCAAAAGGATCACACCCTTATCTTGGATAGCTCCGCCCCCCAAATTCATGAACACGCTATGCATAATAGGCCCCTCCCACCTCATGAGTGGACACGCCCCTTACTGCTGGTTGGCTACAAGTGAGTTTTGGTGCTCGGTCCGATCCACTTTCAATAGCGTTTCTCTGAAATAGCTTACTGCACCTTTAAGCAAATTTTACATGAGTAAAAGTGATATTATAATGAACATCAGGGTTCAGCCAATCAAATTCAAGCACTGGCACAAACTTTTGTATAATTTACATTATAAAACGGATAGTTCAGGTCCTTGATTCTGATTGGTTAAGCCGCATTCAAAGCCGTAGTAAATTACTCTACAAACATACACCTGTGACCTTATTACATCCGTACTAATGCACCACTGCGTCTAAAATATTAAATTTAATATTTTTCTACTTTAAAGCAATACGCTTATTTCACACAGCCGGTTTTTTGAAATCGAAAGCGAGGCTCCGGTGGGAAGAACCCCGGAAGTAAAGATAAACAACAATGCCTTGGACTACCAACCTGAAGCTGCTGCCGCGATTTACACTATTGGATGTTAATATCCAATATAGGATATGTAGATATAGTTCGTTCCAACTTATTTTTTTACTTTCTGAAAAAAAAAATTATAAATGAATTTCACTGTGTATAGTCTAAAGTATCCATTTTAAAATAACGGCTGCGTGAAATAAGCGTATAAGCCCGTTGAAGTTCCTCTGCGTCGTGCCTAACAATAATTATCTGTTTTAGTGTCACATTACTTACCATAAAAGTCAAATATTATGTTTTTTAAAAATAAAATAATTTACAGTTTTATTTCACAGACATATGAATTGACTCATAAAGTAAGCAGAACACCCACCAGACACTGGTCACAATTCCTTCCGGTAACCAGACGTTTACAATAGCAGTTTCCTGAGTCAGTATCGCATGGGCTTCCACCTGGAACTGTCCCCATAGCATTGCACGTGCATGCTGGGTAACAACAACACAAGAACAGCTTTCTTTACAGTTATCAAGACCTTATTTTCACATTGACAAATGATTTGGTTTTAGACTGATTAATCGATTTATTGTGTGAGGCATCGACTTACGCTGGCATCCTAGAGGGTCGTCGCTGAGTCCGTAATGGCCCTGTTTGCACTGGTCACACCGCTCTCCCTCCACATTAGGCTTACAGCGGCACTGACCCGAAATCAGCCCGAGAGACACGTCTGTCAGCGGATCACAAACTCCACCGTTCAGAGAGCCGACCGGATCACAGTTACAGGCTGGAAAAGACAAATCCGGACAGCATACTTAAAGACAATGGGAGGAACTGTGGACAGCTGGGAAAACTAACAAGAAGCCATGCTAGATCTTAGTGTACATCAATGCAGCACAAGAAAACTAAAATGATCTGTATCTCCTTATATATAATAGTACAGTTTTAGTACAGTCTATTACAAAGTTCCCCATCAGCACAACAATCTATTGGTAACACTTAACAATAAAGTTTAGTTTAACATTAAAGCATTAACAAACAATGCACCATTTTAAGTCAGTAAAGACATTTATAATGTTACAAAAGATATGTTTCAAATATATGCTGTTTTTTTCTTACTTTCAATTCATCAAAGAATCCTGAAAAAAAAATTATTACAGTTTCCACAACAAATATTAAGCAGTAAAAACTGTTTTTAACATGGATAATAATTAAAACCATTTAGAATAATTGAGCACCAATAATAATGGATAATATTTGAGCAGAAAATCAGTATATTAGAATTATTCCTGAAGGATCATGTGACACTTTCATGTCACACGGAATATATTGAGTTTTACAATACATTCAAATAGAGAACAGTTATGTTAAATTACAATAATATTCCACAATATTACTGTTTTTACTGTATTTTTGATCAAATAAATGCAACTTTGATGAGCAAAAGAGACTTCTTTTAAAAAACATGTAAAAAATATAGTATTTTGTATAAAAATACAAAATATAGTATACTATATATAGTATAAAAACTTAAGTATTTTGACAGGTGGTGTATTTTTGTTAATTCATGTTTGGTCATAAAGCATTAAATAATGATAATTTATGCAACTTGTATTTTGACACTCAAATTAAATGAACATTAACCCAATTAATACATGTAATAAAAAACATTGTTTGTTGTTATTTCACATTAATTATTGGATTAATGTTAATGAATCTTTTTGTAAACTGTTACCAAAGTTTGATGTAAAATTCACACAGACCGCATTTCTGCTTTGTGGTCAAAGGGTATAAACTAAAAACCTCAGTCACCACAACAACAGAGGAATGTGAAACCTTAGACCCGTGCGCTTTGAGAAAGGGAGGAGCTCTGTGGTGATGGACCACTTCAAAGCCCAGGTGTTTCTACTCCCCAAATCTGCACAAGCAGAGATAAACAAAGAAACAGCTGGACCAGAATCACATCACAAACTAGACCAGACAGGTAGAGGAGAAGTAGCTGTGTGAATGGGGGGGAGGGGGGAGGTCAGAGGACATGACAGGAGAGGAAATGAGAGGGGACACATACACTCGCAGATGTTGGGGTCACGGATGTCTTTCTCCGGATGTTGGTAGAAGAATGGCTTGCACTGCTCGCACTTGTGACCCATGGTGTTGTGCTCGCAGCCGTCACACACGCCACCGCTCACGTTACCCGAGGCCTGAAACACGGCCATGTCGAAATGACAGGAATCAGAGTGATGATTGCAGTTACACTCTGTAAAAGAAGCAGGAAAATGTTAGTGAGATAATGCAAATAATGGTAGATAACAGAGTAACAATTGTGCAACAAACTACTGTACCACGTTGTTGTTTAAAAGCTATAATGCAGTAAAATTTGTGCCACAAAGAACTACAACAACGTTGTTTAAAAATTATTCTGCAGTAATTTTCGACTCTGTGTTTTTAATGAGTTACAATAAACTCACAAAACATGTTAGTACTGTAAAAATTATTTTAACATCTTAAGAAATGATAATGGAGTAACAATGGTACAACAAAAAGAACATCAACGTTGTTCAGAAACTGTCATTTAAAAACAATGATATAACAAAGAATTATGATAACGATAATGCAGTAACATAGAACAAATATATATTTCATTAATAACTCATAAATATTACGTTTTTGGGTTTATACCACATAACATTGTATAACCTGAACTAACCTTGTTGTGTCATAGAAAGTGATTTTTAGATAAATTAATAGATCTTGACAAAAAATGTGCATGATTTCATTGGCCCATGATTTAACGTAGCATAACATCATACTTTTACAGGCGTTGGTGTTGCGTCCCTCGGCGGGCCTCCAAGGCAGGTCATGGTAAAAGTCCTGACAGCGCTCACAGTTCAGACCCATGGTGTTGTGATTACACATACAATGGCCATGGACCTACGGCAAAAGCAGACATAATAATGATAACCAATAACAAAACACTCAGAATAATTGTAATCAGACTGACACTATTTGGAATAAGATGTTTTAAAGCACCAAACAATATAAACAGAAAAGTAGATGAAAATTCGAGGAGCCAACTTCTAACTGAGACCCTGAAATGTTTTGTGAAAAGCTTCATCTTACAACAGAAACTTAGATAAAAGATGCAGTTGCTCAGAACATAAAAATCCGGCCCTAAACCAGATGGCAACGGGAGATGTTTATACTGGATGCATCTGGTCTATATTAAACAAACTCCAGCTCTGGAACATACACAGATCTGGACACAGTCTATGTGAGCTTTCATAGAACTGCTTCATACCTGGAGAAAATCTAGGGTCACTTCAGTGCAAAAAAATGTACTGAGATTGAGATCCGGATGTATTTTCAGTTCATTACTTTTGTAAGGTCTGCAACAGACTGAGACGCATTTCAGACAGATTGCAAACAGAGGAGAGAGCAGACTAAACAGGAAACTTGTTCCTTTGCTATATTTCGTTTTTGTCTCTAAAAATCATTGATATAAAACCGCAAAAACACATACTAAAAACATAAATGAAACAAAACCAAAAAAGGTTTGTAAACAAGACACTCGACAAGACCCTCTGAGTGCATTTTCTCTGCCACATGATTATTTGCACTGTAAACTATTCAATAATGAAACCATGAGGCGGTCCACATACTTTCATACTAATGTGAAACAGATCCAGACTGAATTAGCAGCAGACAGGGATGGAAGTTCAAAAGATTTCTTTCCGTGACAAATGTGTGTGAGATGTTTTCTTCAAAACAGAGGTTAAAAATCCACAAAAAATGTCTGCTGCATTTACATTTGGCATAAATCAAAAACTACTTCCTATTAAATTTGCTGTATTTACTTCCTATTCATTATCATATAATACTGCATTAAATTTTCATAATTTCTTGTCATTTGTGATGTGATAAAAAGTGTTAAATGGAGCTGGGATTAATACACTGAAAACAGTCAAAAGCACAATTTGTATAAATGAAATATAACAATAAGTAATATAAATATTACAATATATAAATATAATTTAATCTAAAAATAATAATAGTGAACTATAAAAAAAAGTACTAATAACTTACTTAACGTGCCCCTATTATGCTTTTTAGGATATTACCTTTCATGTAGTGTGTAATATAGCTGTTCGTGAATGTAAAAGATTTGCAAACTTTTAAAGATCAAAGTGCAGATAAAGGGAGTTATTGTCTCACAAAAGAAAGAACCGATTTTGAACTGCCCGAAACAAGTCTTCAGTAATTCCAGTTTTACTTCCAGCTCAAACCTGTGTAGGTTTGAAACAAATTTGCATAATGCCAGTCTAGGGTCTTCATTGGCTGCCGCGAACAACATGTACTTTGGCCCTCAAACACTGTAGTTGTAGCTGAGACTTGAAGAGTTTGGTTCATGTTGTCATGTCGAGAGACGCTGTTTCCATGCACTTCCAAAAGATGAGGACTCGAGCTCAAATTGATACGACAAAACCGACGCCATCGTTACTGTTCGTATCACTGTGTGTCCAGCGCTGAGGAAGATCCAGAGCTGAAATTCAGATATGGTAATGGATATTTCTTTTCTGATACGCTCTGTAAGAGCCATCTGACCAATCAGAGCAGAGTAGACCAAACACAACAGACCGGGCCATCTGACCAATCAGAGCAGAGTAGACCAATCACAACAGACTGGGCCATCTGACCAATCAGAGCATAGTAGACCAATCATAACAGACTGGGTCATCTGACCAATCAGAGCAGAGTAGACCAATCACAACAGACCGGGCCATCTGACCAATCAGAGCAGAATAGACCAATCACAACAGACCGGGCCATCTGACCAATCAGAGCAGAGTAGACCAATCACAACAGACTGGGCCATCTGACCAATCAGAGCAGAGTAGACCAATCACAACAGACTGGGCCATCTGACCAATCAGAGCAGAGTAGACTAATCACAACAGACTGGGCCATCTGACCAATCAGAGCAGAGTAGACTAATCACAACAGACTGGGCCATCTGACCAATCAGAGCAGAATAGACCAATCACAACAGACCGGGCCATCTGACCAATCAGAGCAGAGTAGACCAATCACAACAGACTGGGCCATCTGACCAATCAGAGCAGAGTAGACTAATCACAACAGACTGGGCCATCTGACCAATCAGAGCAGAGTAGACCAATCACAACAGACTGGGCCATCTGACCAATCAGAGCAGAGTAGACTAATCACAACAGACTGGGGCATCTGACCAATCAGAGCAGAGTAGACCAATCACAACAGACTGGGCCATCTGACCAATCAGAGCAGAGTAGACTAATCACAACAGACTGGGCCATCTGACCAATCAGAGCAGAGTAGACCAATCACAACAGACTGGGCCATCTGACCAATTAGAGCAGAGTAGACCAATCACAACAGACTGGGCCATCTGACCAATCAGAGCAGAGTAGGCTCTCAGAAAGGAGGAGTTTAGAGAGACTGAATCCTTTATCGAACCGTTTCAGACACTGTGAGAAAAGAGGTGATGCTATAATGTATATTATGAGAAAATTAAAGTTTTTTTGACCTTGGGTGCATGTAAACCTGTTGTAGGAGACCTTTAAAACAAAACTAGAAGCATTTAAAATAGCATAATAGGGGTGCTTTAAATTGCTTTGCCATGGCTTGATAAAACATACCATGCCCTCCATGACCTCTTCAGATCCATCGACAGGTGCGCATTCAGATGCGTGTCCGTAGCAAAAACAGTTTCCTCTGACCACCATGTCGTAGATTGAGTAGTAGTACTTCTCCTTGATCTCCATACGTGAGTCCAGAAGGTTGTCCCCGAGAGTGTGCAGCCTAGTGAACTTCACTCTCAAATTAGTGATCTTTAGCATGTCTATAGAAGGGAAACGTAAATTATAGATAGCAAGAAGTTAGAAACAACCATTTGGTTGGTCTGTTAGGCCACTTAATGACAAAGATGTATGTTTTTTAAGAAAAGGTCACTGCTTGTGTTTCGTTTCTGTCCTTACTTTGGATTCTGGGGCTGTAGGGATCATCAATCCTGAAGACTGGATCCAAAACCCTAAAGATGACCTTCAGAACCAAAAAGGAACAAGAGTCAATCCAGTGTTTAAGGAAGTATTCACCAGAAGTGCAGTAAATTTCCAGACGCTCACCTCGCCCTCAGTTGAGGGTTCAATGTCAGAGTAGCGAGAATCGCAAATAACATCATCCACTTTGGCCATGGGTCCTTGAGAGACGAAGGGGAAGGAGGATTCGCAGTCATAAGCAAAGTAACGGTACACTTGCCAAGTCGTCCCAAAGTCCGAAGAACGCTCGATCACCATGGCAGCCGGTCGAAATGTCTAGAGAAAGAGAGAGCACAATAGGACATTGCAAGCTTGGGATCAATACTTCCAATATTGATGATATCCCGTATCATCAAAATTGATCCTTACATAATATCTATACTTATTTTTTGGTTACACTTTATTTTAAGGTGAAGCTGTTACAGGGTATTTACACAAAAATACAGTAATATTAATTAACTACATGTACTAACTATAGGGTTAGGGTTAGTTGATTGTAATTATGCATAATTTATTAGGTATTACTATAGTAAGTGCATGTAACTACGTCAACTTAAAATTCTTACCCATTTTGCAACTACTTTGTATAGCATGAAAATTACAGTGTACTAAAGTGCACCTTTGAAGTTTTCATCCCACTAAAACATGCCAAAACGTGACATTTATTATAATATTTTTTTTAAGAAATCATTGATATAAATTCTGACTTATACAATAAGCTGATGATTAAATTCATGTTATGGCCAATAACTAATAAATGGATGACATTCAAAATTACAGTAAAGTTAAAATAAGTCTTTTTAAATGCGACAAGTGAATTTAGGCAACTCATTACAATGCATCATTTAAAAATGGATACTTATTTTTAAATTGGATAAGGATTAAATTTAAGTGCTATCAAATTACCCAGAAAAATAATATTGGCCAATATGGTAGCGATATTTTACCCAGTGTTGTTTTATAATGACTGTTTTGAATTAGATTATAATCTAATTTAAAATTTTTGTTCAAGTTTTATTCATTTTTGTCTGTTTGTTATTTTTATTAATTATTAGTTTATTTGTTTTAGTTATTTTGGTACTTCAAGTAAAACTAAACCAAAATAAGCTGAACTAAAACAAGTTTGCTTTTTATATTTAATTTTATTATATTAAACACTTATTTTAAGTAACAAAATGTATTTGATGGTTTTAGTTAACAATAATAACCCTGATATCATCACTAGTTTCATAATTTGTAATAATTTACAGTTTATTTGTTGTTTTTGATTTGATTTTTTAAGATATTATGTTAAAAGGCAAGAAACATGGAATGGATATTATTATATGATATGATATTATATTATATCAAAAAACAGTGACTTGTCTCTTGTTCAGTGCCATTCACAACAATCTTTGCAATGAACATCACATGAGCACTATTGTTCTTTTGAAACCAGTCGTTTAATCTGTGCTCTTTGATATTTTTTAACTGTATTGGTGAAGTGAGATCATGCAGAAATGTAATCTTTAGCTGAAGCATTCCATCGGTCTCAGTCGGCTGCACAGCTGGGTTTATCCCAGACCTCCCACGGCTCCCACACACTGAGCAACACTTCCCCTCCTGCCAACAAAATCCACATCAACCCCCCTTCCCTTCCCACATTCTCTCTTAACGACCTCAAGTCTCACCTCAGCCCGGGGCTGTGGCGACACCTTCCCCCTTAACGCACATCACCAACTGCCTGTGTCCCCTAAGCACTTACTTTAAAGGTCATGATGAGGTGGGTGAAGTGGAACTCTGCCTCAAGGTTCAACTGGATTGTGACATTCTCCAGGCCTGAGAAAGAGGAAAAAGACATCAAGAAAGAGAGTCCAGTCAAAGGGTTGTATTTCTCCACAATTATTAATGCACTTCCATTTATTAACTGCCAGATATCACTCTAAAAAAATAAAGGTTCTTTATTGGCCTCTATGATTCCATGAAGAACATTTCCATTCTTCCCAGTTTTTAAAGTGGTTTCAGGTCTGAGATTTGCTCTGTCCCTACTAGTGTCCCCCAGGGTTCAATTATAGGCCCCTTACTTTTTAGTATTTATTATAGCATATTTCCTTTTGGATTGCTCTTAAGTTCACCAGACTTTATTATCAATTTTACGCAGACAATACTCAGATTTCTCTCACACTGCATTTTTGATATAAAAATATGGATGACCCAAATTTCTCTGTTTCAAGACTGAGGTCATGCTTATTAGCTCTCAGTTGGTTCACTAATTTGAAATGTGGATAGCACTGTTTTGGAGTTACTAAAAAAAAAAAAAAAATAGGAGTTATACTTAGTTTCAGTACAAATTACATAATTTAACCAGGAACATCTGCAGCATGTACATTAAAAAGCAATGCACAATTGCTCTAATAGTACTTCAGAACTCTGCTACTCTATAGTTACACTGCTTTTTTATTGGTAAAGTGCTTTGAAGGTCTATTAAGAATAAACAGTCATATCTTTGATTAAGTAGGAGTTTCCCCCCGGTATTCCCAGGCTTTTGGTCCAGTTGGCAGCTGTATCTCTCATGGGTAAGTACTTCTCTGTCCTCCTACCACATACTCTCTCCTAAACCATACATTCACAGGCTTCTCTGGTTGCATTCATGGTCCCTTGTTTCCTGTCCCACTACATTTCACACTCATCCACTGCAATAACCAGTAAATCTCTGGATTTCCATTTCCTCTGTCTGTTCATGTAATTGAGGAACATATGGCTTGTAGAAACTGTACATTCTAACAGCTTGAAACAGCTGAACCTTCTCCTTTTGGCTAAAGATGTTTACGTAACATCTGAGTGGCTTCATTGGAGGTAGAATAATGGGAGCGTTCCCAGGAAAAATATATTTGTCTTAGGGGCCATTTACACAACACTGTTTCCAACTGAAAATGGGAAACTTTTTATGGGTTTTAGCATTTCATTTACACGACAACGACGTTCCGCGGGTCTAAAAATGCAAACTTTTGAAAACGGGTTTCAAAGTGCAGGTTTTTGAAAATGATAGGCTACCATTTTAGTCTCAGTGTAAACTACAAAAACGGTAATCTGTGAAAATGGTGACGTCATGTGCATTATGTGTAAAAGATCTTAGAAATGTACCCAATGTATTCATGTTGATTTCATATGATTTTGAAAACTGTTTATGTGTGTTATAACCATCAACTATAAACATATTTTCCTTACACCATGAATAGTATATTTAATCAGTGTTTGAGTGTGTGTTTCTTAATAATCATTTACAACTTATTTATATATTTGTATATATATATACACAATATATATTATATATTACATATATATAGTATATATAGTATATATAGACCAAATATATATTTACAAATACAATAAATTATTCATTATAAATGTATTATGTTAGCTTTTCATAGAGTTGCACCACATGACATTTTACTGAGCTGAACTAACCTTGTCATAAAAAAAGGTTGATAAAGTTTTAAATATGGATATTTTTCTTGCACAAATGCATCGCTTCACTTCAGAAGACCTTTATTAACCCCCACAGAGCCGTGTCGAGCACTAGTCATGAATAGATGCACTTTAATGGACTTCCAAAGACAAACAGCCATTCACTCCCATTATCAAGCTTGGACGAGCCAGGACATTTTTTAATACAACTCCGATTGTATTCGTCTGAAAGAAGAATGTCATATACACCTAGGATGGCTGAAGGGTGAGTAATACATGGGCTAATTTTCATTTTTGGGTGAACTATCCCTTTAAGTGAACCTAATTTCTTACTTCATCTTTGTAAAGAAACCTCATTACTTAACTGGCTACTCTCTACTGTCTCAGATGACGACATCTTTTCCTGTCGGCCACCGTAACTTCTGTTGGTTGCGATTCACAACCTCACCACTAGATGTCACTAAAAATCACACACTGCACCTTTAAGAGACTTATGGAATTACTGGTCTGTTGAGGGTCTGATAGATATTTCCTTTTTTTCTTTTAAAGATATTTCCTTTTTTTTTAATATATATCTTTTTTTTTTTTACATTTATCTCATGCTGTTTCAAACCAGTATTACATTTTTGAGTGAAATGTTCTTTCAACGCTATCAGAAGGAAGAAAACTCTTTCCCAAGGGAAAAAGAGTTGTCATTCCACACTTTAAAGACGGGTCATCACCTTAACTGGTCAGCAATTACACAATTGCTTTGAAGTTGTTAGAGCCTCCATTGGTCTGATTATAGGGGAACTAACGGACACACTAATGAGAGAGAATTCCCTATAATAAGTGTTTCACTGGCTTCCTATGTTCCCATGCGAACTATATGGATAGTTTAGGGGCATTCACACCGGAGGAACCTTTTCATAGTTCCTAGAACTATTGGTGGAAGTACCCGGATATTGGCGTGTTCACACCGCAGGAACTAGGAACGATTTTAGTTCTAGGAACTCTTTTGGAGGAACTAAATGAGCTCCTACTTCAGAGTAGAGTCTAACCCAGCACTATAGGAAATATCCGTGACGTTAGTGTTCGCGGATTGGCCGAACGCACTCGAAACACCAGCACCCGCCATTAAAAAAAAAACAAAAAAAGCCATGTAAACACACAGATTATAGCCTATATATTTACTCCAGAAACTAACTCTACGAACATGGAAAACAGTGATAGATGGGCCTCTTAACCTATATGCTGGGCAGAAAATCCAACGCAACTTTTGAAGGGACCAAACGAAACATTTTCATTTATTTCTGCTCAGCTAGCAACACTAGATATCAGCCACAAGGCATACGCTTATAACTTTTCATATACTGTCTACTTTTATGTTTAATAGTTCTATCTAATAACACATTAGATAGGACTGTTGGTCAGATCGTAACCTAATGAACACAGAGAATGCGAGCACTGTTTGTTTGCTCAGACTCTGGCGTTCTCAAAATAAAGGTCTGCCGCCCGAGCTGTCAAAATAAAAGTCACAACAACGAGTGCAGCTTACGTCACTTCAGAGTTCCTGCTGTCGGTGCAAATGCATCGGGAAAAGGTCCCTATGGGAACCATTAGTTCTCTGGAAACCACCCTGGTGGTTAGTTCCTAGAACTAAGTTCCTAGAACTATCCGGTGCGAAAGCCCCTCTTGACTAGTAAGCAAACACTTAAAATTGTACTGAACATTGGTATTGAAAAGGAAAAATTATGACCAATTGTCTTGTTTGGAATCACAGCTCAACTCACCATTTTCTGACTGCCACCAAGTCTTGAGGCGGTTCGGAGCAAACGTAGTCACAACATTTTCAATTCCGTGGCTGGTTACTTGGTGCATACTCTCATCGTAGGTCTCCCTGGAATCGCACACAAAGCACTTCTTCTCTTCCTGTGATTGAGGGGGTGGCAAAACCAGATAATGTCAATTGCATTCTTGTGACACAAGAAGTTCTCCAAATGAAATGAATGACTGACTGCAAAGGTCTCCGAGATACCAAAGCAACTCAACCCACTTGGTCTGATTTACATTATGCAGCTTTTTCAAAGTCTGATGACCTACAGAGAGCATTGGTTTCATGTGCTCTCCAGATGTTAAGAGTTGCTTTGGGACATTTTTCTCTTCATTAAAAACCTATTTAGGAAATTTAGTTCTCTTAGCTTGAAGCTGGGACATATATGGAGTTGTAATTGTGACCAGCGCATTAAAATTAGTTGCTGTCTACCTGATAACCGCCATTTGACCTCACGAGGGAAGGATATCACCACCACCATTTTAATGACTGTCTACATGCCATGAGCTCCAACTCAAAATATTGCACTGCAAAGGTTTGTCTTTGATGACACCACCTAACTTTAAACGATTAAACGTGAAGAGATGAAGGTAAACTGAAGACTGGTGATGAAAAGAACTGATACAATGGTTTAAAGAAAATTCTTGGTCTCGAGCCAAGACTTAGAAGCAATTATCTCTGTTATGGCGTGGTATGAGTGATTATAACTCAGACATTGCATCAATGAACCTCTATGAACTAGGATGCAGTTTTGAAGATTCAAGATTTGAAGATTTTGAAGTTTCAGAAGACCCTAATAGCATTTTCAATGGACCTACGTAAAACATATTAAGGCGTTATGTCTAGAAGGAAGTCGTCTAGACATTCAAAGTTCACATGTCCTGAAACAAATCTCTACAGACAAACATGTTCCAAAAACACCCACATGAAATAACAGGACTGCAATAAAGCTCTTTCTGAAGATCTTCCAGATAAACGCCCAGAGGGGTGTTGGGAGAAATAAAACACAGAAATCCTCAATTGTGGTATTGAAATTCAATTATCAGGCCAAATATAGAGCCCACAGGGGTGCAGTTTTCATTTCGAATGAACATATATCAATTGACATCATGACGTAAAATTAATGCTTATCTTTGCAACCTGAAAAATTAAGCCCTTATAATTTCCACCACTATGGAATGATGTTAGCTCATCATTCAAAGTCAATGTTTCTGAGACTTTTAATAGCAAAACATCTGCGTTTATTCAAAAGGGTTTTGAGATGCAGAACATAGGTTACCTGCAAATGACTGACGATACAAAAGGGCTCAGGTTTATGGAGTCCGCATGTCGAGGTGGCCGAGAGTTGGTCAGCTCTTCCAATGAGAAGATCTCCTGTGGCAGGATAACAGCTCCCCTCTGTGCAAACATCTCCCAGCTCAGGCACATCCGCAAGAGCCCATGCCCCTACAACTTTGTGGAAGAAAAACGTTTAAATGCATTTGTACTAATGAAACATAATATCATATGGACTGTGTTTGCCTGTATTTTCAAGGTCCTTTAAGTTTTAGAAAAGCTCAAAGAAGTGAGTGGAGATAAACCAACATATCAGCCAGGCTGCTAAATGTGCCATTTTAACATACATAGCCTACACTAAAAAAATAAACAGATTTTTTTTGCAGTTATGGTTCTATGAATAACCTTTAACATCCATGGAATCTTGCCATTGCAAAAAAGATTCTTTATATCGGAAATAATTCTTCAGATTATTAAAATGTTGTTCACACATGAATATTGAAAAAACATGGTTCTTTTAAGAACTGTTCACTTAAAGGTTCTTTGAGGAACCAGAAAATGGTTCTTCTGCGAAAAACCCACTGTTGGAACACAAATTCAAAACACACATAAACATGACACAGACACATATATCCACATAAATATAAATCGGTCTATGTGTTTTCTAAATAAGATGCAACTGTTTGAATGGCAGTTAGTTGAAATAAAATTTAAATTCAATTATATAAGTATATTAATTAAAAAGTAAATGAAAAAAAGAAATTTCAGTGTAATAAAAATAAAACATGTATATAATCACAGGTGAACGTGCAAAGGTGTAAATACATATAATTTGTCAAATTACTTGAAGTAAATATATTGCAAAAATATAACTGCTTAAATTTGAGAACCCATGCTTTGTGGCAGTAAAGAAAAGGGAAAACCTTATTTGAGTGACTTTGCCTCAACCAAACTAAAATTAAACTTACTTAGAAGGGCTGCGAGCTGTAACAGCATGTTTCTAGACTCTTTCTTCAGCATGTGTGAGCAGTAATCCTGGTTTTGAGTTGAGTCTGGTGATCCCTGCAGACTGAGCTGATGTCTGCTATACTGCAGCTGGAACTAAGAGAAACTTTTCTTCTTCGCTAATCATCTGCGCATGCGTCAACTCGCCCCTCCCTCCCTCCCTTATTCACGAAGGTGGTCTTCTTGAGGTAAGCAACGGTCGGACAAAAAAGGGATACAACTAATTAAAAGAGTACTATAAGTGTAAGTCTAAGTAGACTGATGTATGTTACTTACACGTCAAAGGACAAATACTGATTGTAAGCCATTGCATACACTGAGGAAAATGCACCTTTTGTGAGATTTGAAACAGGATGGATTCGGCAAAGATTTAGCTAAAGTTAACGTTAACGTTACCGTCGGGTGGAATTGTTCGAGTTTGTGACTGAAAACAATGAGTAATATAGTCATATTTTTTTGCTGTAGCCTATAGGTAAATATTTACCAACAAGATGTCAGATATTTACCTTAATGTGGCTTACCATGTTTTAACAATGATAATTATATCATGTGCTATATTCATGCATGGTAACGTTATTAGCATGGTAACGTTAACTTACTCCAAGGTATTAATACTACATATAGGCTACATGTCCCCAAAAACCATGGCACTTTGTTAGTATGTTAGTGTTAAGATAAATGTAAAAATTATTTCAGTGGTTGCAACAGAAAAAGTTTTTAATTAAAATATATATTTTTTTTAAATTAAAATTGTTCTCACAATAACAATTACAAAGTCTTAACAACAATTATGTTAACAGCTATTCTTACTTTCAATGATGATGTTCTGAAATTAACTGGTAGGCTATGTGAGATGGCAGTGATCAGTGAAATGTCCTTAAATAAGGGAGGATTCCTCAGTAATTAGACAGTTTAAAGGTGAGTCAAAAGAGCAGGAGGTTCATGTAAAACAAATTGTTGTCTTGGCTGAGGTAAATTAGTGAAATAACCCAAATGACAAGGCAGAGAAAAACAATACTCTGTTAGACATTAAGAAGTAACCCAGAGCTTTTAATTATCAGTGTATTCCTAAGGCAATAAAAAGTGGTCAGTTATGTAGATGGAAGAAATGTTCTCCAAAGCACAATAGATTACTTATTTAATGTAATTTTACCCTATACATCCTGTCACCTTTAACCAGTTCACATAGCTTTTTCTTGTTTTCTCTTTGTAAACTTCAGGAAGAGATTAGGTGAGGTGACACAACTAATATCTGTAGATCCTTCGGAAATAAGAAAGACAGTTTAAACATTCAACAGACTTTCTTACACCAGAAAAAAAAGTTCAGTCAGGTAGGTAACATAAAAATGTACTTCAGGTTGTAACACCCAAAATAACTAGTTTTATTCAAGTAAAAAAAATAAAAAAAAATATTTAACATCTCTGATTTAACCTGACTACAGGTTACTCCTTAAAGTAATTTTTAAGGATCAGATCAGGTAGAAATAACTATAAGGTAACAATTAAACCTTTTCATTAATTGTTTTAAAATATTTGATCTATTTCATGACTTTTCCCCTTTGTCTTTCCTCAGTGAAGATTAAATTATCTCGGATAAAATGTCTCAACAACACTCAAGTAGCTAAAAAGGTGGGAAGATTCACTCAGACAGATCAATGAAATAACATCGGTGGGGCTTTACCTTTGGTTTTGCAATTCAATAGTAAACGAAGAGGCTATTAACACCACAGGACAAAAGCACAGACCCCCCACCTCCTGCAAGAGACAAACGAACGCATTCCACAAGCAGCAGGCGTCTAAACTTGACTGTCTTATCTTATTGCACATGGAGCAGCTGTAGAGCTGAACTCTGGAAGTAATGATGAAGTAGATTTTTAATCTATAGAGGTTTTAATTACTTAACCATGAACCAAAAACAATTCCAATACTTAGAAGCATTTGAACTCCTTACTGTTGGAGGAAACTTTTAGGAATATGCTTAAAAAGCTCAGACTAAGCTCATTTGAATTGATCAGTAATTGAATTTGCATCTGATTCGTCAGTCTAATTCAAACGTTAAATTCATGAGTCTTTTTGAATGATTCATTTCAAAACCTGGCTCACAAGAATCATTGAGGGTACTCAGTTGATAAAAAAAAGGTTTTGTTGTCATTATTTTTGTCATTGTCTATCTTATTTAATTCAATAAACTCATAACTTGAGTAAAATATGTTTGTTTTGCTGTGGCACTGTAGTTTCAAACAGATTGTGTAATGTTGGTGGCATTTTTAATTTTACTCTTGCGTCCTCTAGTGGACAGTCAGGGTTGTACATTCCCTGTATGACATTGGCAAACACAGGACTGTACCATAATTTGCTAAAAATATACTTTAAAGAAAAACATCTGATTAAAAAAAATGGACAGAACCATAAAGCGTTCCTGGTGCATGATGAGATTCAGTTTGTAGCACTAGATTTAGCAAACCCTAAAATCAGGGTTCCCCAAATCCGGTCCTGGATGGCCACTGTCCTGCAGAGTTTAGTTCCAACCCTGATCAAACACACCTGAAAAAGCTAGTCAAGCTCTTCAGGGTTACAAGAAAGTTGCAGGTATGTGAGTTTGATCAGTGTTTGAACTAAACTCTGCATGGCAGTGACCCTCCTCCAGGACCAGATTTGAGGAACCCAGCCTTAAATGATCAAGATAAAAGAACTGCATTTATCCCATAATCGCAGTCCGAGGCCGTTTAGTCCTTCGTTGCATTCAACATTCTCCCATGGCAAACACTAAAATTGCTTCCTCTAATTTTGAGGACGGGAAACCCTTGTAGGCTTAAGTGGAGCACAGACCATATTTTTCCACTCTGTCAACAATAAAGTTCTTCAAATAATCTGCCTCCTTCTGGAGTGCCTCCAAATCTTTCATCCTTTCCTCCTTTTTTTCAGTTGCAACCAGAATCCTTTTCTCCAAGTCTGAAACACCAAGGATAAAGAAACATTTCACATATCGAAATTCGTCATACCATTAAATCCAGATACTGCTCTGTTTTGATGATATTGTACCTTCAATTTTCCTCATTTTATCTTCCACATATTTAGCCAGTGTTTCTGCCTCCCTCGTGATGTTCTTTAGACGTTCATTAGCCTCTTCATTAACATTCTGGTTTGTGCTATTCAGTTTTAATTTTTCAAACTGCTCTTTCAGTTCCTCAAGATCCTGTAATGTAGGAAAGCAATCAACTCTCAACAGAACAGGTTAAGGTTAGCTTTAAATAAAGGCAGCTTTAGCATCTTTCCAGTTACCATGATTATGCATTTAAACAGTAACTATGTTTCTACATCCAACATACTGCATATTTACATAAAATATATGTACTTGTGGTTGTAAGACTTACTTTGTCGACATCTGTGGCACTGGTGAGAGCTGCATTGGCAGCATCTTTGGCCTCCTTCCCCTGAGCTCTGTTCATCTCTGTCTTATTCTTCAAGGCCTGGATTTCATCCAGTAACTTTTTGGCTTGAGTCGAATCCAAATTATTCTCGATGTTTTTCAGTTTAGGTTCAGTCTATTTAACATTGATGAGAAAATATTCTTATTAAGCAGTATATTGATGATAAAATAGGTGATATCACTGAGAGCAAAATAAAAGAAACTATGAATTCATTCATTTTAAATGGATAGATCACACAAAATAAAATGGTGTGGACCACATGTCTGACGTCATAATGTTTGGAGGAATTACACCATACAGGTCTAGAATGAGATGAAGGTGAGTGAATGACAGAATTACTCATTGAAAGATTCCTTAAACATGCATGCATTACATAGCAAAATAAATCATTACCTCGTTAACTTTGCCACTGATGACGTCATTGTTTTCTTTAGCCTCATTCAGATCATTGACTATCTTGTCATTGAGCTCTTCTGTATCATTAAGTGCTTTCTCTATCTCTCTCACATCAATTGCCTCGGTTCTGTTCCTGGGTATACAACAACCAAACAGGATTAGTGATGCTGGTGACCACATGTTTAGCTCTATAAAAAAATAGGAAGAACTACAGCTGTGAGACAGACTTCATTACTAAAGCCTCACAAGATTTCTTTGGCCCTCTTCTTCAGGTTTTCTGCAATTTTTGCTTGTTTTTCTAAGTGCTCTAGATCATCGTTGAAGTCAGTGATGTTGTCCAGAATCTTCTTGATGTTCTCAATCATGTCCTTGATCTCATCAGGGGACTTGGGCAGCTGAATGGACAACACAGCATTTGCCAGTTTCTCAATGTCTTCTGGCCTCACCATCTCATCTGTTAAGGTAAAACACTCAACTAAATTGACATTTTACAATGTACATTTTACTTTACTGTAAATGTAATCTTATGTAGTCGTAAATCTTAAAATTCCTCATGTCACACCAAATTAGGGGTGTCACGATTCTCCAAATCCTCGATTCAATTACATTTTCGATTCTAAGGTCACGGTTCGATTCGATTCTAGATTTTGACATTTACTTTTTTTAAAGCCGAAACCGGCCAATCAGGATGCTCTCTGTCTTACATGCGCTTCATGAGGCACACTTGCAAGGTCTCTCGCTCTCTCCCTCTCTGCCGTGCGCGCGCTATACGGTTTGGAGCACAGTTTTTTCTGTCTCGCATGCACACTTTTGCTCGCTCGCTCTAGATTCCGGGAGATTTTAACTAATTTGCGTGCATCAGGGAGCCGCTATCAATATGCGGGAGACTCCCGGAACTTCCGCGAGACTTGGGATGTCTGCAAACTGTGGCTTTTTTGAAGCGCAAACGTTGTCAACATAACTCCCTGGAAATCAAAAAAACGTCAACACCTGCGACTTCAATGAAAGAGGAGGGGGTTCAATTTCTGTCGATGGGTCTCCTGCATCTGCAGTTGCCATGCTATCTTTTGAGTGGCTGTAGGTAAGTTAGAGGAGGTTGACCATAAACTCGCAGCCCTTCAACACGCGTGTTTTTTCCGCTTGGCACGCCGACCGGACGTGACATGGGGGCGTGGCAGCATCGACGATCCAATTTTTTTTAATTCGAAGTTCGAGATTGTGAATTAATTTCGATCGATTTCGATTTAAAATCAAAATCGTGACACCCTTACACCAAATCTATAGGATTTGTCTGAGAGTGACCTGAGTAGATGATTAAAAAACTACACAATTACTTTTCCTGACTGGATATGATTAAAGACCAGGCTAGGTTTTACCAGAAGCGAGTAACTGATTTGTTAGATACAGTACCTCTTAGGTAGTCCTTGAGCTTCTCTATGAGGTTATTGGTGTCAGTTTTTTCCTTCTCGTATTTGTTCTTAGTCTGATTAATTTTATTCATCAGCTCCTCTGCTTGATCCTTGATGTAATTAGTCATTTTTGAGGTGTTCATGAGCTGTAAATAGAAAAGAAAACAGAATGAGGCCTACATGTTAAGAGATAAAATGATAAGAAAGGAATTGTGGCTTCTGAAAAACAACTTAAGTTCCTCTAGATACCCTAATATAGACACTTTGAACTACAAAACTATTCAAAAATTATAAATAAGAATATGCAAGAGTAGGAATGTCCTGGTAAGTTTTTGACATGCCTTAGCATCATCTTCTTTGAGTTTACTGCGCAGAGCAGTGATGTTCTTCTCGGTCACCTCTGCCAGTTTGGAGGCATTGAGGCTGATGGCTAAACTCCCTGTACAGGCCGGCCCCCCGCACATCCCACACAAAGCTCCACCACATTTTGCTTTCTCACATTCTACATCACCTGGAGCCCCACAGACCTACAGCAGAAAGATTTATCACTGTGATTTATTTATTTTTCTTAATTTACAAAACCCCAGTTGTTCTCTTCATTCACCTCCTCGTTGAGGTTGGCTACGCTCAGAGCTTTCACTTTCTTTTCCAGCTTATCCATTTCTCCAATGCGACACTTGGCAAGTTCCAATGTGGCATTCTCTCTTGTCTTCCTGGAGGCTTCTTGGATCTTTTTAGCCGCTTCCACTTTCTTCACGCTGTCAGTGAATTCGTCATAGAGCTTTTTGATCTTATTCAAAATATCTGAAAAAATGACATACAATAGTTGCATAGTAGCGACCTTTAAAAGCCAAACTGAAGTGTTATAATGATATTGTTCACAAATGACAGTATGATTCAGCCATAACAACTTGTCATGTTGGTAGTCATTGAGTTTTAACATTATTCACACACACAAACCATTAGCTTTTACATCTGCCACTGGAACCTCTTTTGCCTTCTCTCTGAGATTCTTCAACAGCCTATTGAACTCAAGGCGGATGTTGTCGATGTCAGTGTTGAGAAGTATGGTTGGATCAATAACGATTATGTTTGGGTCAATGGTCTCCGTTTCATTCCTGTGGAGTAAGTAGAATACCATGCAAGATATAGGCTTTAATTGTATATAAATGTTTTTGGGGGTTGCCATGTCCAAAAAAAAGTGCTCATTATAACATTTTCCTTTGATTCCTTTGACTTTGATTTGGCGGCAAGGGTTTTTTACTAATCTGTAATATTTTAACAAAATGACTGCACTATTTTGCCTAGATTGTTTCTGAAAAAAACATTAAAGATTATGACTAACTACATAAGGTTTTCTTTTCAAAACTAATGTATGTTGTTTTTCTTCATTATGATAATCGGACAGCTGTATCATTTTGACTTAATGTCCCCCAAAAACATTGTAATACCTAATGCGTGCGAAGAGCTCTTCTAGTTTTTCAAGCTCATCCTGAGCGGTCATGTTAAGGAGACTCTGCAACTTCTCCAACAAATTCTGTAAGTGTTGTAGATCAGATGGAGGCCGATAGTCTTCAGGGCAAGGCGTCATACTTTCTATCCTCTCAGCATCTAGTCTAACATCTGAGACGATTTTCTCCCAGAGGTGGTAGCAGGCATGGCAGGGTTCACAGGCAGGAAAGTTGGTGTCGTGACCCGGGGCACAATCATCACAGAAAGGGCCCGTCACCCCTGGCTTACACAAACACTCACCCGTGTAAGTGTCACAACCTGGAAAAATGGTGCCCTCCATGTTACAGTCACAAGCTGAAGGAAGGATGAGATCATTTTGTTTTAGTCAGCAGACAGTGACTTAGAAGAGAACAAAACTCTGCATATAATAGCTTACATATGCACTGTATATCTGGGTTTCCAAAGTGATTTGGCCCGCACTCATCACATTTTCTGCCTCCATACTCTGGCTGGCAGAAACACTGGCCTGTGATCTGGGAGGACATAAAGTGAAGGTGTTGAAGGCCTTTTGATAAGATACTTTTAGTGAAAAGTGAATTTATTGTATGAATTAATATATTAACACAAGATACAGTACTGACCTTGTCACAGACATAGTTGAGAGCATGTTCTGGGTCACAGTTGCAGGGCTTGCACCCAGACTCCCCATCCAGATTCCAGTATCCATCCACACACTCATTACAAAGGGCTCCTTTGACACCTGTTCGACATGGGCACTCGCCGGTTTCCTGGTCACAGAAACAGGGGCTTCCAGCTGGACACTTTGTGTCATCTGTGCCTCTCCAGTCACAAGAACATTCTAAGTATACGATAAAAACAACAAAAATGTGGTTTATGAAAGTGTTTTAGTGCCATGTTAAAATAAATAAAGGAATACATATCTGTTGCCAAAATTATATGCAATTTGTCGAAGTCCCCTTGTGGTGAAAAGCAAGTTTTTAATGTTGTTTATATGTCTATGTGGTGTTTTTTTTTACAAACCATGTGCGAATTCATTTCAACACAATTGCTGAGTATTTTCTCCTTAAAACTGCATTGGAGAAAAAAAAGGATTTTGGAAATCAAAAATGTGGTTTGAAACCCCTGGTGTTTCTTACGTCACAAACTAACTTGTAACCAATCACGTCAATGTCCCAGCGGGCTTTAGCATATCATTAACAGCGAACTAGCAGAGAAGTCGTGAGAGATGCCAGATTAACCCGGTATATTTTTTTGTTGATATGAAAAATCAGGGAGATTTAGCAATATAGCAGGTGCATGATGTAGACAGACCTGCCAACCTGTAAGCATTTTGTGTAGAGGGTAAGAATTTTGACCTCAAACTACGCTGGTATAATTTGTCACTCTAAACTACGCAAAAACCTGGTGACGCGCCTGGTACTGCCTCTGTTCACGTGTAGTAAAAGAAGAAGAGTTCGACCAATCATAGTGCTGGGTTCATTCACCAAATAGCAAGTGGGGATGATTGACAGATGTGTAAGGCCTATCATTAAAAAGAGACTGAAATTCGACAGCAATAAAGAATCCCCCTCGATCCCCCTTCTGCCGTCTGACTGAGTTCATAAGCGAGCACAGTACAGTATAGTAGGCTACTTCTAACTCCTGAAGGTAAACGGGCTGATGTGGAAAGTTGAAATATTGTATTGAGTTAACTTAATACTCTGGATTCGATGATCACTCGGGAGTGATCGCATGGATTATCTTAAAACACTCTGTCATTCATGGTCACTAAAGATCATTCAGCCATGCACATTGTAAAATGCTTAAGTAATACTGAACAATAAATCTAAATAAATTTAAAATCGATAAGGCTTAGTGATTATGAAAGTTCTGTGATTTGTGAATTACTGATAAGTGCGAGTCTAGAGAAACAGGTGTTTATTTATTCATTCTCAGTGTTGAGAAACGTAGCCTCTCACATATGTTTTACGTTATTGTGTTAATAATAACTAAAGTACCTAATTATGTGACATATTTTGTATCCAAACTAGCGTGTTCGTTACTTATGGATTAAAAAGTACCGTTGTATCAGTGCTGCGCTCTCTCTCTCTCACAAACACTGACGCGCGCACAGAGAGAAAAGATATTTGTAAAATTAAAATTGACCGGCTAAGTTAAAATTTTGTTCTTGGTTGTGTTTTTTTTCTGTCAAAATGTTAGAAAGCATTTTTTATTATCCATCCGTGTTTTTAAAATTTGTTAAATGATGGACGTTTTACTGTTAACACAGCCCTCGTTATATGTCGGATTCGTCTTACTTATACTTTATATTCTCTTTCTAAATCTAAACTGTCCTGTTTAAAATGTGCAATGTTCAAATGCAAAGACCGCACATCACAAATAAAAGCCCTTTTTTCTGATATTTAGTATCATATTTGGATATTGGAATAATAAATTAACTAGTACATCTTAAATGTACACACAATCATCCTATGTTGTTGTTGGTTTTTTTTTTTACTGTTTTTTTATGGGTTTCTTAATTGTAGACTAGTTAACCAGCACACATTATGCAATGCAATATTAATCATGAATAAAAAATGGTTTTGAGCAGTATTGAAACTTTGGACTTTAACTGTATATTGCAGTGCAGTGCAAGTGAAATTTTGGATTTGGATCGATTTCAAAAAAAGAAGTCAAAACTAGAATTATGAAGATAGGCATGTTTCTTGCATTCTCAAAAAATAATGACAAAAATATATGACAAACCCACCCCCGGCCTGTTCCATTTTAAGACATGGAAGTGTTTTTTTTTCACAGGATTTTTTTTTTAATTCATAATTTTTGTATTCGAAGATGAGTTCAAAGGCATACAATTTTTGACTGCAGGGGGACTTAAAGCATTTTGGCTCCCATAGAAACACATTTTCAGCCTAACTTTTTTTATAAATGCATGTTATAAAGCTTAATGTGAACGATTCATCCATTATTTTTTGACCTCGTAATGCTTAATCAGAATTTCATAACTTGATCTGAAAACAACCGATTTCTCTCTAGTGATGTATGCCGATAATTTAGTCTACTTAAAACTCAAACCTCTCCAATCAACTGCAAGCTCACATTCATTTTTGGATGCAGTGCCCACAATTCAAAATCTAATCAACAACCGATTAATCGCCTACTAAGTCCTGTCTTACTTTTTAATTTTAATTATCCCTTACATGTGGATGTACGTCACAATACGGAAGAAAATATCTGTTGCTGCTTTAATTTCATGAAGACATTAAAGGGATAGTTGTAAAGATGAAAAATTAACCCATGATTTACTCACTCTCAAGTCATCCTAGGTGTATATGACCTTCTTCTTTCAGACGAATACAATCGGAGCTATATTAAAAAATGTCCTGGCTCTTTCAAGCTATATAATGGCAGTGAATGGCTGTTTCTGTTTTGAAGCCCATAAAGTGCATCTATCTATCATAAAAGTGCTCCACGCGGCTCCAGCGGGTTAATAAAGGCCTTCTGAAGCGCAGCAGTGAATTTGTGTAAGGAAACTTTAAGCAATTTACGCAACTTGTGACGTCGGAAGTAGCGTAGTGCATCATGGCATAGCGTAATTATCAGCAGTGCGTCACATTACTAGCATAAGTTGCGCTTTAGACTTCAGTGGAATCCGTGTGTTCGTTTGGCCGGAATTTAGTAATTTTACTTTATAAAGTTTTAAATATGGATAATTTCTTTTATGATGGATAGATCCACTTTTTTGGACTTTAAAACATGAAACAGCCATTCAATGGCATTATAAAGCTTGGAAGAGCCAGGTCATCTTCAATTGTATTTGTTTGAAAGAAGAATGTCTTATACACCTAGGATGATTTGAGGGTGAGTAAATCATGAGCTAATTTTTATTTTTGGGTGAACTATCCTTTTAAAATTAAAATTTAGGTTTACATTCTGGGCCAACAGTTTTCTCTTTATCAGTTATTTATGGGACAAAAAGTTTCATCACATTGTCTTTCCCTTTAGCAATGTCTTTGTTTGCTGTTAAAAAAGGGAAACATGATAAATTGATGACTTTCATTTGAGTTTGAAACATTTTTAAACCTGTACCTTTGCAGTCTTGAGCGAGTGCATTGCCATAGTATCCAAGTTTGCAGCTCTGACATCGCGGCCCTTCTGTGTTGTGTAAGCAGCGCAAACACTCGCCAGTCACAGCATCACATGATTCCCCATCTCGAGGATCAATGTTATTGTTGCAGCAGCACTCCTCGCATCGGCCACCTGGCAACCTTAGGTCACCGTAATAACCAGGAGCGCAGGAGTCACAGTTTAGGCCTGCAAGAGAAAGCGTAAGATTTATAAAATAAGTGATTTTTTTAAACAGTGTTGTATCTTTACCGCACTGTGCATTATATCAAACAGGTTACTGGAAGACTCTTTGATTGTCTCGGAAATGCTATGAAATGGTGAACAATGACCTGTATATCCAGGCAGACATTCACAGTTTGGGGCTCCAGAGTACCGATCCTTGTTGCAGGAAATGGCAAAGAAACGTCCACTTCCATCCACATCTGGACATAAGCATGGCTCACATGGCTGCCCAGATATAGGGTCACCAACATAACCATCTTTACACCTGGGACAGAAAAATACCATTAGCATCTAAATTCCAGTGAATATTATTTATTTGGATTGAAATAATTTGATCTCAAAATCCTTTCTTGCCTTTCACAGTTTGGTCCCGTGGAGTGTTCCCTGCAGTCCAAACAGTCTCCAGTGATTGGGTCACAGATGTCAGCCAACCTGTTGCATTTGCATCGTCTGCACAGGGGAAACCCATAGTAACCAGGGTAACATTTACCACATCGACGGCCAGTTACTCCATCTCGACACGGGCACTGACCAGTTGTCTGGTCACACAGTTCAGCGGTTGAGCCAGATGGATCACAGTCACATGCTAGAAAGGACAATGAAAAATAAGAATGTCCAAGATAAAAAATGTAGCACATGTGCCATGTTCTTAGAAATGTTTTGTTTGTATTCACTTTTTTCATTTTTTACCTTATGCCCCTCAAAAATAATTGAAGTCAGATTATTTCATGTCAACTTTGAAATATAGATTTGTCACAACATGAGAGAATATGGCTTACATGAGCAGCCATTGGGTCCAATCCCATACGTCAGAGGAGCACAAGAATCGCAGCAACGGCCAATAACATTAGGTTTGCATTGACACTGTCCACCGAATTTACTGCATGATGAGCTAAATGCTCCAACTTGATGACAGTTGCAAGCTGTTGATTTATACAGATACACATAGTATACATATAGTAACATGAATTAAAATCTTGTGTATATCAGAGGTGTACTTTTAGATGATCCTCACCCACTGCACCATTGTGAATAAAGGCAGACATGCTTCCAATATGCTTCTCACATACTTCATAGAGGGTTTGCTCTCCTGCCTGTGCTCCCAACTCAATACACCGGTATTGCTGAAACTGAGATAAGTATGACTGCGAACAGAAGTTTGGGAGGGAGTCCACTTTGGGAATGAGGCCCAGCTAGGGTGAAAGTGAAAAGGGGTAAATAAATATGGTAAATATACAAAACAAAAAGCAATTTGTTTAGTTGTTTTCTATTTCACAATTTTCAATGATTTGTATTGGTTGAAATCTTACAGAGTCAATCAGGATGTATGAGCTGGTCTGAGGGCCTGCTTTGTGCTGGTTTCTAAAAGTGACGTCCAAATGGTGTTTATTACCATCATTGAGGCACACTGGAAGATCCAGAGTGGCTGTCCTGGATATATTAAAAATGTAATTTGATACATATGGTTTCCAGAAACTGAGCTCTTAAAGGATAGTACAAACAAAAAGTGAATTGATTCCTAAACAATATCCGACTCCACTGACTAACAAAATGTCTTCTTTTCCATTCTGCAGAAGAAAGAATTTCATATGTTTGGGACGACGTGAGGGCAAGTAAACAATGTGTAAGTAAACATTTTTGGTTGAATTATACCCTTAGTAAACTATCACTCGACAGAAATCTAATAATATATGTTAAATACATGAAAAAATAAACCCAACAAATATCTTCTCACCTTCCAAAGCCTGAAAGAGTAAACACTTTGTCGGATGGGTCATTCTGACAACGTCCATCCCCTGATCTAAGTGGTACAACATTAACAATAGCTGTCCAATCATCGGTGGACTGCAAAGATAAAGTAGAAAACATAAATGTGAAATGGACCAAAACATTTCAAACAAACATTGATATTCAAATATTGATTGAAAGGACTAGCTGACCTCTGGTTCATAGCGGACAACTACATAGTAATCAAGAGTTGCTGGTATGTTGCTGACAATAAATCTGAGTCCTGCCCCATCCTGAACTCGCACAAAACCCGGTCCAGTCCAAGTGACAGACCGATCTGAGACACGTTCTCGCAGGATGATCTGTAGAGGTGAGCCTGGTTCAAAGGGGATTGCCCTCTGCATGGTAACAACCAAGTAAGACAATCAGATTCAATTTTGTAGCATCATAACTTGGACAGTTTGTTTATCTGTCATTTCAAGCTTCACCTGGCCTTGTCTTCGTCTTCGTCTTTTCCGTTTCTCAGGTTTGTACACCACAACCCTTCCATTACTGATCTTGAAGTCATAACCCCTCTCTCTGAAGTAGTGCTCACAGACGGGCAGGGTGACATGGGGATTGTATGTGGTCGAAGAAGGCTTCATCGTTTGGGGTTCAGGGTCTTTATTAGGTATTGGGGAGGGTTTTGGAGCAGGGGGACATAGAGGGAGCTTGGCTGGTCGTTCAGGTATCTGTTCTGGGAGGGAGACTGTTGGGGCCTGAATAAATGGAGAATTTGACGCCTGTGGAAGCAGAAAATGGAAGCTGAAGTATGTAAATCTTTTCTGTTGAATTTAAAGAATATTTAATGATTGCAAAATAATAATGTGGTGTAACAATCAAGTAAAACGTTATAACACATTTTCCTCATACCAAATACAAGTGCACACCTATTTTCAAAAAAAGATTTAAATATTTTCTTCAAGGTAAAAATGTTTATAAAAATAACATGAATTATAAATTCCTAAATAAATGTATGTTTTGGTAAGTTGCACCACTTGACATTTTCCAGCCTTAACTAAATTTGCCTTGTCATACTAAGGTAAAATTATCTTTATTTTAAGAGATTTTTCGACCTTGACACAGTCATGGGGTCTCTTTATTCTTATGAATGAATAAAGTTGCGGTCACACCACACTTTTCATTCCATTGACTTCCATTCATATGTATCCAAATGCGGGAGACAGGAAATGTAAGCTCATGGGAATTTGGTTGTTTCAAATTCCAAGTGTGGTGAACTCTTCCCTGCGAATTCATATCATAAAAAATCGTGTGACCAAAAGACATGGCATGATGGCTTAAAAGAATGCAAACTTTAAATTTGTAGGATTGTGGCACTGCAATAAAGAGTAGATTGCATATTTTTATACTTTAGATGTAGTACATGTTGAATTATGTGTTTAAAAATTTCTTATTGTTACCATTGCAGTGTCCATAGAAATTTAGCATGCTCAAAGTAGAGTGTGACTGCAAATATAGAATTTAAATTAGTACAGAAATCACATCCAGCCAATCACAATCTCTCACCAGAGGCACTGCGTTCTCAGCCTCATAGATATAGAAATCAAGAGGAGCCAGGAAATATCCAGGGGCTGGATCACTACATTTGTGACCCACCATGTTAGGCCTGCATTCGCACTGGCCATCCACAGAGGAACATCTGTGTAAAGAGTATATGGAAATACTGTCTTGTAAACAGTTAGAGGTATGTGGTTTGCTGCAGAGGTAAGTAGTTTGCTGAGAATCTTACTCAGTTCTCAGGGCCCCTCCAACGTCACAGTCGCAGGGTAAGCAGCCATACACTGTGTTTCCCAGACCCCAGTAACCTGGCTAGGAAATTGGAAATCATAGTAGAGCATTACAATTTTCAAGCGTAAATGGTCAAGTTTTGATGCTGTGGTCTGATGGAGATGTTCAGCTCACCAGACACTGGTCACACTGTGGGCCATAAGCAAAGTGCTCACAAATACACCTTCCTGTGGTCTGATCACAAGGGTTGTCCGTGCGTATCGTTCCCATGAAATTACACCTGCACACTGGATATGTATACATGAATGAAGAAAGACCTAATAAAAGTTTAGGCGAATGCATGCATTTTGCAAGCATGTAAACACAAAGACTTTTAGATATTCAAAACTCCCGACCTTGCGACCTCACATCCCTGCAGCTGCTGAAATATCCAGCATGGCTGATCCCCAGTATAAGGTAAGTTTTGCATGCTGGGACCAGTATTGGGTTCTGCTTACTGGCTACCCCAGATCAGTTTTGCTTGAGAACAGCATGACTATGCTATCCCGATCACACTTGAAATTAATCTTTACAATGGAACTGAATAAACACTGAACCGACTTCAGACGAAATGTACCATTTTCCTGTTATCACTGTAAAGCTGCTTTGAAACAATCTGTATTGTATAAAGCGCTATAAATAAAGAGGACTTGACTTGACTATGATAGTCCACCAGCTAGACTTGCACTATACCAGCTCTAACCAGCCTGGACCAACATGGAATTCATGTTGGTTTATACTGGATTTTTCAGCAGGGATTGTAGACACTTGATTAGACAGATGTCCCGCTTAACCATAAGTGCGACTTTTAGCTATTCAAACTCAGTTTTACACGTTGTTGAGTATGAAATGACTCTGTTATGGTAGTAAAATAATGGCAAATGTTTTTGAAACAAAAAGCATGTTAAATTGTACTTCTACTATTTTTAATCAGTTTGAATATTTTGGAAGTGAAAAATGAAAGGTGAATATGGATTATTGAAATTTTACTAATGAAAATGTGTTTGAAATGAAATGTTTTGAATTTAAATATTCACAGCTTAAATATTCAACCATGCTAAATTTCAGCCCATAAAAATGCAAGCCCTAAAATACAATGCATTAAAATATAAGCAGGGTTAATGCAATGCATTTTTTTTCAAGTAGTACAATTCAGCATCCTTTTTGTTTCAAAAACATGTGGCATTATTTTACTTCCATACTCTGTAAGGTCCCATTTTGTGGTTGAATGAACACTTACACTGACAGCCGCTAGGGTCGTCCCGGTTGAACCCGTAGAACCCAAACTTGCAGCGGTCACAGCGCTCTCCTTCAACATTCTGTTTACACACACACTGGCCAGTCACTGGATCACACACACCACGGTCCACTGAGCCATCAGGATCACATTCACAAGCTGGGCATAGAATAGAACAAAATAGAGACATTTTGGAAACGTCAAAGTAGCCTTTCTTCCTGAAGTATTATTTTAGAGGACAACAATGTAAAACTTACAGTGGACTAAATTAATTTGTAAGTGTAGAGGATTTTTTCACTCACGTATACAGGCGTTGGGGTCGTCCACAGAGCGTTGAGGGTCCTGGTAGTAATACGGCCCACACAGCTCACACTGAGATCCTACACGGTTATTCCTGCAGTCATCACACACACCACCACTAACCCCACCAGTGGCCAGAAAGCGTGCTAGGTCAAAGTGACACTTCTCTGAATGGCCATGACAGTTACATCCTGAAACATATAGGAGTTACATATGGCTTGTTATTGTTACTCCCAGTGTTTTTTAATGTGTGTGCTTGTATTTTATGTACTATTATCTCATCTTTAATCTTTTAATAGTCTGGCTGAGTATGCTTACTTCTGCAAACATCTGAGTCTGTTTTCCCCCCTGGCCTCCAGGGGGCGTCATGGTAGAAGTCTTGACAGAGCTCACAGTTGTACCCTACGGTGTTGTGTTGGCAAACACATCTACCATGCACCTTGAGCAAAAAGAGGTGAATATCAAAGGATTGTAAAAAAAAAAAACAGCCACAATTATAATAAAGGATGGATAATTTCTTTAACCTAAGCTACTAATTTAGGATAAAAAAAAACCAAGCTTGTATAAAAGTAGAGCAAACCTACACTGAAGCATGACAGGTAGTAATTATTGTTAACTGCACTAAAAAGAAAATTCTATATACATATTTGTTCAGAAACAGTCTAGAGAGTAAAGAATGTGACTTTACTTAAAAACATTCCACAATTATAGAAATAACAGAATAATAATACTAATTAATTACATTTATATAGCACTTTTCTCTGCACTCAAAGCGCTTTACATAGAAGGGGGGAATCTCCTCAAACACCACCAATGTGTTATATATATATATATATATATATATATATATATATATATAAATTTGACAAATTGTTAACCTATACAGTAAGAGAACATAAAATGTATGTCCATGGTCGACAAAATTTGGATGAGAAACTTTTGAGTTCATATATACTTTTTATGACTGTGCAATCTGAGAACAGTATGAGACATTAAGATCTCTTCAGAAAAGGTAAAGAAGATACATGAGAGACTATATGGGGTCTAGAGAAAAGTAATGCCTCCATTAATCTCCATTTAACTCCACTGCTGTCTAGGAGAAACAGTTCAGACATTACGGAGATCTCATTTGTGATTTTTCTTTCTTGCAGGAGTATGCTCACCATGCCAGGCTCACTGAAGGTGTCTCCACGTGTGCCATCCACGGGAACGCACTGACTGGCATGACCATTGCAGAAACAGCTCCCCCGAACGACCATCTCATAGAGGGCATAATAATATTTCTCCTGTGGGTTCCTCCTCCGTCGCGTGAGCAACATGTCTCCCAGGGTGATCAAACGGGTAAAGTTTACTCGCAGGTTAGTCAAGGTGATCAGCTCTGAGGACCATAAGAAGTAACTGATGTTGCTTGTGTTTCATGATATAACAGCATCATATCGGTTATTGGCCGATATTATATATTTTTTACAAATCTCAAAATGAATATGCTTTTTTTTTACTGTACATTATAAAATTTCGACTTCTTAGTTTTTAGTGTGTTATTTTTAGTTTAGACAAAATAATATAGAATTTTAATATCTGCCATTTATGGATTATCGGCCATAACATGAATAATTATCGGCTTATTGATACTATTCTAATATACCTGCATCTCTAATTAATCTGGGTCCTGAAAAAAGCCCAGGTGAAAACCGATGTAACAGACTATGATATGACATGTTTGAACAGTGTAAATTTTCTTTACAGTGAATTTTTTTTAAATGCGTCAAGCACACTATGAGCTCATCATCTTGATATCAAAGCCTTTCACTTGTTGGACATGCCTTTAGGCATTATCCTGGCTTGACATCTAAATTACTGTGTTATTTCTAAAACAAACAACACATTCAATGAGACATGAACCTTGTATAGTAGAGTCGTATGGATCATGGATGTCAAAACTTGGATCCAAAGCTTTTAACACCACCTGGATGGAAAGCACAGTAAGAATTAACCTCAAATGCCATTGAAGAGGTTGGATCATTTCTGGATTGCTCTGAGACTATACCTCTCCATCGGTGGATGGCTCTGCCCCAGAGTAGCGACTGTCACAGATGAGGTCATCAATACTGTCTGCTGGCTCCTCAGAGACGCCAGGGAATGAGTTGGCACAGTCCTCCGCGAAGTAACGGAAAACCTTCCAGGTTCTCCCGAAGTCTTTTGACCTCTCGACCAACATGGCAGCAGGTCGGAAACTCTGTTTGAGACCATGTTATCAAATAGTTTGCTCAATCACATGCGAAATATAAATTAATGAAATGATTTGAATAAGATCTGTCATACGGGAAGTGTTGAATGTACCTTGAATGTCAATATCAAATGACTAAACTGAAACATTGATTCCAGATCCAACTGAATGCTGACGTCATGCACACCTAGGATTTTAAAATTAAGTCTAAATTCAGGATACCAGCAGAATTGAATGACAAAGAGTCCATTAAGTTCATGCAGAGAAGTTACGCACCATTCTCAGACTGCCACCACCTCATCTTGCGTTCGGGTTGGAAGGTGGTGATGATGTTCTCTACGCGGTGGCTGTTGGGGTTGTGGGGGAGATTGTAGGGGCTCCTGGAGTCACAGGTGAAGCACTTGCGCTCATTCTAAAATTTTTTAGATAAAGGGCGATAGTATCAATTAAATGGCAATATGTAACAATTTTAGTGTGATGCACAACGAAATTGAAATGGTTGTTCAGCAGTTTTCCTTTGGGCTATTATGGCTGGTCAATAAGCTGTATTCGAGAACTGAATCAGATTCATAAATGAATAATTCAGGGTTTCTCGTACAACAATGTAACTCGCTGTTCAACTACCATCAAACGATGCATTGTTAGATAAATTAAGTTTCTAGCCACGACTGTTTCCCAAAACAATAGTAACTTTGTTGCACATCCCACACCACGTTGGTTCAAAAATATAACTGTCATTAATTACGTTATTCAGGTGGTGAAATTGTATGGAAATGTATGGAATTAAAGATACTAATTGTCCACATGCCTTGCTAACAAGAAACTATATGCTTCTAACCACAGGTCGAGAGCTGATGGTTCAATCACACAACTTTGCAATGATGTTTGTTGGAACTATGGTTTCTGGAAACAGTTGGACTATGTTATGAATGACAAGGTAATGGTAGATCTTCTATATTTGGCACACCCCAGATCAGCTTGTAAACAGGATCAACTGATGTGTTGAAAAGATCTGATTGAGATCGGACATGACTACTTCTCTCATGAACTCGCCAAGGACAGTAAGTGCGGATGGCAAGTTTTCAGTGATTAACGACTTACATTTCGGGCGGCAGTGGCTCATTGGTTCATGTAGGTTGTCTACAAACCGAAAGGTTGGTGGTTCGATCCCCGGTTCCACCTGACCAAGTGTCGAGGTGTCCATGAGCAAGTCACCTAACCCCAGCTGCTCCCGACGAGCTGGATGGCGCCTTGCATGGCTCACACCGCCGTCGGTTTGTGAATGAGTGAGTGAATGGTTGAATGTGAGGCAATATGTAAAGCGCTTTGGTGACCATTGGGTCTGTTAAAGCGCTATATAAATGCAGTCCATTTACCATTTACATTTCATACTATTCTTCACACAAAAACCAGTGAAGGGTTTCAGAAGACTTGGAATATAGTGCATAGAGTCTTATAGACTACTTTTATGGGGTTTCTTTGGAGCTTGACAGACGCAGTCCTTATTCAATTTCATTATATTAGAAAGACCCACCAGGATGTTCTTCAGAAGAAAGAAAAAAAAATCACCTTTTGTGTTCCATTGAAGAAAGAAGCTTCTATGGGTTTGGAACAACATGAGAAAATGAACAAATAAAGATAGGATTTTCCAAGTGAACTATTCCTTTAAAAACTTCATACAGCCGGGAGTAAGTCGCAGAAGCTCCTACAGTAATGTATTATTCTATATAATTAGTGTCTCCTGGCAAAAATTCAGAAGCATTTTCTGAAGTAAGGCAGAATATTGAAGGGACAATGAGGGGGGATATGCAAAGGGGTGCGTCTTAGTTGCGGGCATGTATGAACAAGAGCTGTCCATTACATTAATAATCTAATTTTAACACCTGAAAAAACAACCGAAATGCATTCAGTATTCTTGCAGCTTCCTTTTATTTATACTGCCTGTTATTGGAAGGTGGGCTCTTCAGGCCAAGAAAAGTACTGTAAATATACAAAATGAGTGCTAAATGACACACCCACATACCAGCTTTATCACCTGTATAGACAGGGCTGGAGGTATGGGGCGGGAGGAAAGGGGAATATGGAAACAGGCATAAATTAGACGTGGCAGAGAAGAGGTAATGACCTATACGACAGCTCAGGAAGGCACATCAGAACTTGTCTGTAGTATGTATTACCCAAAGGATTGGCCAGATTGCTGTCAATCCACACTGAAAAAAAAAATGCAAAAAAGCATGCCGTCTCTTTTATCTTAGTGTGGGTGCTGAAAAGGGACCATTTTGGGATGGAACTGTATTCTTGGTAGGTTGGATAGGAAAGATGTTATGCAAATATGTCTGAGAAATAGGGACTTCACTGTACTCAGATTCCTGAGGGAAATGTATTTTCTTCAGGTTTCAAAGAAAATTTTCAAAAGTATTTTTCTAAGTTTCAAAAGTGAAGTGTAGTACCAAATCCCAGAGAAGTCTTTCCCTGCAAACCCAACAAGCAATGTTCTGGGAGCAACTCTATTTTCATTTCTGGTGTAATACTCTGAAGTTTAATACTCATTTTTTGACCCTTGCCCCTAACTGACATTCAGACCCCTTGAAGTGTTGCCATTTTTACAACTGACCTCCAGGTATCCCAGGATACAATAGTTTTGTGGTCTGTAGAGGCCACAGGTTGAAGAAGCAGTGAGTTGGGCGGCGCGGCCCACCATGAGGTCACCGAGGTTAGGATAACACGAATTCCCCACACATTCGTCCTGGGGGCGGACTGGAGCTGCTATCACTACAAATCACAAAAGCTCAGTTATTTCAGGTTTCACATTAACTAAGCTTCAAGTAATAAAGTTAGCTGCATATTGATGACTCATCCTGTACTAAAAATTTGTGTCCAATCAAATACTCTCTAGAATCAGAATGCCCCTCCCATTAAATCAACCCTATAGTCCATGTATGTTGACTTTAATGACCTCTTTATGCTAGTGTATACTTTAAAGATGACAAAATAAACTTAGCCAATATACACATTTAAAATATAAACTTTTCCCCAGTGAAAGAGACCACAACACATGTTGGCCAAGAAGCTATAAATGCAATGAGAATACAGACCTAACATCATTTTCATAAACCAATTGTCATTTAGCATGAACTATTGGAATTCTGAAAGGTTTTGAGACGTAAAGAAGCCTCATTTGCTGAAATCCCGTGACTTTGAACCACTGATTTGATACAAAAGAAATTTAAAGGTTTCAAAGCTATGAAGCAGTGTTTAGAAAGCACCCATCGTCTTAAGTTGATAGCGATCATATTTAAGCAATATCACATAAAAAAAGAGTGCTTTTATTCAGATTATAGGGAAATATTCAATTATTGAACATTAATATTGAGTAGAGCACTGTGGCAATCATGTATATTTGCAGGCCAACGTGGAAGTTAGCATCACCCTGATGCTAACTACCGCGACAACAAAAACCCAATAGGATTTTTCTAGTTGGCCTTTTCCATTGGATAATTGCACAAAATTTGTGGAATAAGAAAATTTGGCCTACAAACTACACAAATGTCAACTCTACAGCACATAATTAAAATATATATACTAATTATAAATAATTATATAAGAACATAATCCCTAATTTCTCTCTAGAAACTAGACTGCAGCTTAATTTGAAATTATCGTCCTGAGTTACCTTACTAAGTTTAATAAAAACAAAAACGAAAATTGAAAGATGTGCATGTAAAGTACAGTATGAAGCAGAACAATTGCTAAACTGACAGTGACAGTGATTCGTTCAAACTGGCTTTAAGAAAACTAAAGAAATATGTTGAAAATGTACTTCTTAACAACTCTTAGAGGATTCGAGTGTCAACGGGTGGGAGGGGATGGGGGATTTTCAATCCAAAGTTGGCAAGTGATCACATGTTTCCTATATGATTGGCCTCATATAGAGTAATTTCACTGTCAGCTTCCAGCAATGTCAAAGACATAAGCAGACTTACAGAGAAGCAGGAACACTGATGTCTCCAATCGGATCTGCATAGCTGGACCTATAGGACAGATGGGTGCATGAGGGGAGATAAAAAAAAAATGGATGAATGATTAAAGGAGAAGGAATGTGATACAAAATCAATGTGAGAAATATGTCTCAATAAACAATCCCTCAAGGTTTACTACCGGTTTAATTAAAGCAAGGTGTCAACACGAGTAAATGTCAAGTACAAGAGATCAGCTGGACACCTCTGACTTACAGGCTCTCAGAACTCACAATTTTGGGACTCTGTTGGGAGTCCACTTAATGTTTGATATAAAATCTAATTCCTGAAGCAAAACCATTTAAGAACCACTGCTCTAAAAGACATCCATAGACAACAGTAGTGTGAGATGAGCCTGTAATTTGATCATTTTTTCTGAAGAGCCTATCAGTACATCAATGACACACAAAGAAGAGTCTTTTTTTAACAGAGCAGATCATTCACCACTAAGTCAAACTTCATTCAAGAAAAGCCACAATGTATGTATGTGACTACAGCCCTGAAACTTACAGGAGGGCTTCTGTTCAAGTCTTGTGTGTGACAAAACAGCAATTTAAAACATGCAACAACAAGATAATCATTCAAGCATTAGTTTGCTTTTAGTCAATGCGACACAGAAGATCCTCCAACCACAGGACAAATTGGACATTTATGTAATTGCCATGCAACCACGTCCTGCCATCAGACTAGATGGAACTGCATTGAAGTCTATCAAATTGTGCTCAAATTTAATATAATATTTTATCTGGACAGGACAATTTATCCGTAATTTTTCACTTTTTATTTTTCAGACACACAGTGGTGGCCAAAAGTGATGTCCGGATTTTTTATGTCCCTACTAAATAAATAAATAAACCATCAAAAATAAGGGGAAATATTTTATATTTTTAAATATGAGGGAGGAACAAAACACAACTTGGTTAAAGTATTAATCTGACAAAATTATTCGGCAAATAAGGCAAACTACAGCTACAGATTTTATTTTACTATGCAAAAAAAAAAAAATGCATAGAAAAACAAAAAGCATACATTTACTACAACATAATCAGTTATTATTTTGTTGGTTCTCTCGTTTTTGCATGTTCATAATTTCTTTGTATGACAGTCTGGCCAAAAATGATGTCCACACAATTTGGCATGTTTTACTGCGTTATCACAAATAAAACAAATTGATCCAAGGCACAACTACAATATTCTTTACAAAAATCTATTTATTTTTTATTTTTATAATATTTGAATAAACAGTGAAGATGTCAGTTTTCTAAGGCCAGACATCACTTTTGGCCTTTACAGTAATTTTGCAGATTTTTTTTTAAGTAAAAACTAAATTACTATATTAAGTAAAATAAATGTTTTTTACTAAAACATGAAAACAAATAAATGTATAAATACAAAATAAAATAAAAAATAGAAGTTAATAAACATAAAATATCATTTGAAAATACAACTAAATTGCTGTTTTAAAATGCAATAAAACAAATTATAAAATAAAAGTTGCCCATTAACAATTCTAATGAGGTTAATAATTAAAAATAAAATAAGTTACTAAAAGGTTAAAAATTCTTATCTTCTCAAAATATAGTGAATTATATACTGAATTTATCTGATTGTTTTAATTACAATCTAATAAAAAATACTCAAAACATTTTTAATAAGGAACAAAATACTGGTGTATAGAGCATCTAGGGTTATTATAGTTAACTGAAACTAAAACCATAAAAAGCATTTCCGTTGCTTTAGCTGAAATAAACGTTAAATAAAATAAAATGAAATGAAATATTCAAAAAACGCACTTTAGTTTAACCTAATGTACTAAAATAGCTAAAGCTGACATGAAAATGTATAAAAACTATATAGGCATATTTGTTTTTTAAAAAACTAAAATGAAAATAAAAACTGATTAAAAAAGTTGAATAAAAACTATAATAATATTTGAATGATACTAAAATAACAGTGCATCCCACAACAGTTACATAAAGTATGCCAAAGACATCATTACATCCGCTATAACAGAATATTTACACATACCTTAGCAGATATGAAGACAAATAGCATGTGGTTAAATACTTGACTGAACTTCTACCAAAGATCCATCATAGTCCAAGAGAACAATTCAAAGCGCTGACTTAAACTTTACACCTCATTGTATAATTCTTAATACTGCAGCACAGCAGGTTACACAAAAAATGACTCAACGATTCCACAATCTCACTTACACTGACCCGAACGGATAGTTTGAAGTTGATTCGACGGGGTCTTCTGCTGATAATCTCAGCGTGCTGCGGTCTCGGGCTTGTGAGTGCGTTCCTGTAGCTGCCAGCCATGGATTGTGCAGTAATAACTCTGAAAGTTGAAGCTTGTAAAGACACACCTGAGCTCCCGTGTGTGTGTGTGTGAGAGAGAGAGAGAGAGAAGGAAGAAAAGCCCCAAGGCTGTGTGAGAAAAAAGGGATTATGTTGCATTGAAAGCTGATTTATGCTTGTCATGTACAGAATACAGCATTCTGTATGAGATGGAATGATGGGTAGATTCATTGCAGGACACACTCTCTTCACATCAGAGTGTAGAAATGTCTTTGACAAGAAGCTGAATCTGAAGCAACATGAGTTTACTTGCTTAGATTAAATGCTTTATAGGCTACTACTGCTTTAGAAGGTGTGTCTACTAACAATGCATTTTTCTTCGGAAGAAAGAATGCAATGAATGTTTGGGAATATATTATACTGAATGATGCAGGCTAGTGAGAACTTGATTAATAATTCTGGACATCGACCAAAAATCATTGTAAAAATCATTCACTGGGAACAAAGCAAATGCTTAGTGGTTTCATGCACCTATTTTTAGTGGCAGTCTGACTCGGTGTCCTAAGCAACAAATAATACAAAATAGTGTTAGACATGTTTGTATAGATGTAAAGTTTTCATTTAGCTGAATATATACAATATGTATAAACAGTAGTGGCCAAAAGTGATTGGTTCATGTTCAGTTTGATTGTGTTTTAGGGGCCGTTTACACTATACCATTTTCCACTAAATACGAAAAACCTTTTAACTTTTTTTTATCGTTATCGTCTCCTTGTAAACTTCAAAAACGAAAATGATGACGTCATGCGCAAGCGCATTATGTATTCAGTCTATAGACGCGTAGTGTTTCTTTACAAAGTGACATCGCCACCTACTGGCCTGGCAGCATAACATAGCATTTTTAGTCGTTTTCGCAGATCCGTGTGAACGGTGATCATTTTGATAAGTTGTTGTCTGTACACGAAAAAGACAAAGGAAAAACGTTTTCGTGTTTAGAACATCGTTGTCATGTAAACGTATAGCCTCAGTTTGGTTTTGTTCTGTTCCTGTTTGCTTGTGTGCATTGTAAGTTACCTTGGTTACTGATTTGAGTTACGCACCTGTTTCATGTTCTGTTGATTATCTACCCTGTTTATTTAAGCCCTTACCTGTAGTTCCTTCTGTTCATTGTTCGGTGTCGTCTTTACTTTGAGTGTGTTCGTGCTCTTTTGTATTTTTGTGTATTCTCCTGCATTTTGGTTTAATTATTAAAAACTTGGTAGAATTAGTACTTCCTCGTGTGTGTTGACTAGAACACACCAAAAAACCTGACATGGAGGGGATATTTGTTTTTAATGCCCATACAGGTTTGATTAAACCAACGCTATCTCACGACCAATTCGTACGAATTTGTACGAGTGATTAAAAAGTGGCTAATTCGTATGAATTCATACGACCTCACTCGTACGAATTTGTACGATTTGTCTGAACCCACGTGATGGGTAGGTTTAGGGGCGGGGTCAGGGGTAGGTCATTCGTAAAAATTCATACGAATTGGGCAACTCGTAAAATATGTACGATTTAGCAAAAATCGTACTAATTCGTACGAGTGAGGTCGTATGAATTCGTACGAATTAGCCACCTCGTAAAATTTGTACGAATTGCTGTGAGATCGGGCTGGATTAAACCATCAAAATATGAGGAAAATATTTGATTAAATATAAGGGAGGATCAAAACACTAAACTTGATTAAGGTATTTATCTGACAAAATTATGTGGCAAATAAGGCAAACTACTGCTAAAGGTTATATTTTACTATGCAAAAAAATGCAAAGAAAAACAAAAAGCTCACAGGAAAAGCATACATTGACCACAGCATAATCAGTTATTAATATTTTGTTGGTTTTCTCCTGTTTTTGCTTATTTTCATAATTTCTTTCTCTGGCAGCCTGCTGGCCAAAAACCATGTCCGCACAATCTAGCATAAATTGCCAGATTTGGAGATTTGTCACTACAGACACTACAGGCAAATCCATATTTTTTTCAGGCAATGGTACATTTTAAAAAAGTTTTTTTTTTCTTTTAGACTAGTGGAAATATACAAAATGGATTTCTTTTTATAGTGTTTATAACATTCCCCTGACTTTTACAACATTTCATTTCTAAATATATGGCGAAAATGTTTATTCTTTTCTGGCTGATGACATTATTTATTTATGGGGTGATAAAAACAGCTATCTAAAATCCCCTCTGTAAAAATTTTTAACTCTAAAATATCAACAATAGAATTGTGAACCTGGCTTTATCCAATGTTCAGATTTCTATTCTGGAAATGTATGCATAGTGCATATTAAATTATATATTTAACAATATTTTGTATATATTTTTGAAATCCTATTCACCTGCTGTGTCTTTTTCAGCAAGGACGCTTAACAGTAAAGATATTTATAGTTACAATTTTAAATTACTATTTTTAATTAGAAGAATTTGGACTAAATTTGTTCATGGACATATGACACTTTCATGCCTATTTAAATTTATTTTACATTTCAACAAATATGCCCTTTCATTTTTTATTGTGCTTTTAAACGTGTCTGTAAAGGAAGAGAAGAATTTTCTTAAAGGTTAAAGGTCAGCCCAGGGCAAGAGAAAACCACTATTAGGTGTCCTTTTCAAACTTTTTCCATTTCTCCGAAGTCATATTATTTGCAAACGCATCAAAATCTCCTGAAAGGCACTTGAACCATTTACTTGATATAAAGAGTATTATTATTCACAAATATATATATATATATATATATATATATATATATATATATTATTATTTTTTTTATTTTATTTTTTGATTGGTGCTTTTAAACGCCATTTTTGGCTGTAACATTTTTGGTTACAGATGCCAATTTTCCTCAGCTATGACTGTGTCTTCATCTGTGCACATAACTTTAAACATCTCAATCAAAATGTAACATTTCTTTATAGGGGTGAAAGCAGTTTTAAGGCACATTTAGGACAAGAATCTCTTGAACATCATCTTCTTTATTGCTACAAATTATTACCCGAATAAAATTTACGCCAGTGGCTGTGTACCGATACTGATAAACACAGCGCATCTGGGCTACAAATCACAGAAATACATTTTTAAACTTTCAAAGGATTTTTATGATCTCAAAGTCAACAGCTGTGGTTAGCAACCACATACCAACCATGCCAATACATCTCTCTCTCTCTCTCTCTCTCTCTCTCTCTCTCTCTCTCTCTCTCTCTCTTTCTCTCTCTCTCTCTCTCTTTCTCTCTCTCTCTCTCTCTCTCTCTCTCTCTCTTTCTCTCTCTCTCTCTCTCTCTCTCTCTCTCTCTCTCTCTCTCTCTTCGCTTATCCCCTTGAGGTTTTTTTTTTTGGCATCTGTAGACGTTTACAGACCCAAACAAAATGCAAATGTATCAATCAAAAATCTTTGCAGCAAATCATAAGCAAATCTGCCACGTTTGGAATGCCAGTTAAGGTATTAAATGAAGTCCTATTCCATTTATTATATCAATGCAATAAGGTAATGTTGACCAGGGCTACACCGCAAATGTGCTTAAATGCAAATCATCACAACATTATTAGATTACATATCCGACTTGCAGTGAGTTTATTACACTTAATCGCCGCTTTGCTGTTTGTTTGCCATCTTGCAGTTAGTCAATTATTTGAAGATGCCGTCTGGAATAAGTTAAAAGGTTTTAGATATTTTATGAGACATGGATCTCTCATCTTTTTTAATGCAAAAGCACTTTGGATTACCAGCTCACACTTCCATTGTAAATCAAAACAGATGCGAGTATGAAGACTGCGGGATGTGTCTAATCTTGTGTTAAAGAAAGATAGTGACTGTGACGCAATTCTCAGTTTTTTTTAGACACTGCTATGAAAAGACAAGAAAGAAAAATATCTGATAAATGAATTTGACTGCAAACATTAATCAAGTTGGATGACAAAACAATAATATGCTTAGTATTGTAAACACGCAGATCGACACTGTAAACAATTCCCACCTATTTCAGCTTAAAAACTTCCAGTTTTAAAAACTCAAATTTGCAAGTCAATTCAACTTAAATTATATTAAACTGACTTTAAAAAAAGAAGTTGAATCACGTATAAATTATTTTAAGTTAATGTAAAGATTTGTTTACAGTGTATTGTTCTCAGCTTTCCTCAGTCTGCTTTATATGATTAAGATAATATTTAAATAATATTTTTCATGTCATTAAAATGCATTAAATTAAAAATGATATTTTTTGATATAATAAAAATACTTAAATAATAATAAAATGTTATTTATTTAATTAATTAATTAATTTGTACTGTTATCCAGGGCTGGTTGTCACGTTTTCACTCCAGTGAATTTCTCTGGTATTTTTATTTTTTAAATCCCATTTTTGTATAAATCTTAAAATCTTTAGTACAGAAGCTACTGAATCAAAATTAAACAATAAAGTAGTTATGAAATGCAACGTCTAATGCAAAAAAAGTTAAATGGTAATATACTAACAAATATTGTAATTTAAATGTATCATATTTAAAATACGCAGTGCTGGGTAAAGAAACTTTTAAAAGAATACTGCGTTTTGTGATACTCCCTAAAAAGTAACTAATTGGGTTACTTAGTTACTTTGTATGGAAAGTAATGTGTTACATTACTTTTGTGTTACTTTTTCTCACCTTAGCTGTGCTTGCTTGCTTGTTTTAAAATATCAAAAAAGTTTGACAAATGTAAAGGCCCTTTCACACCAGTGATACGAATAAGCCTCAGACTGAAGGAAATGCAAATTCACACCTGTAAAGTAGAGGGCGCCGCTCAAACAAACCTTTCAGCTGTTCTGCCCTTCTGAAACATGTACAAAAAATGTAACTCAAATGTGATATTTAATACTTTTATTTTATAGTTGAATTGGATCATAAAAGGTCAGCCGCAAAGATATCGGTTTATAAAGTGAGATTAAATGCATAAAGTAGATTTGTGTTAAGATTTCATTATTGCAGGTTTGTATAATATTCTGAGTTTGCATTTCACTGTTTTAATAGTTTTGAGGTATACGGAATGTTTTTGTGCAAGTGAGATGAGTAAATGCCTGCTCACATTTAGTCTAAAACTGCAATAACATCAAGTTCACACACAACGCCTCGGCACTTACTCCCGATTCCTCTCAACATGGGACCTGGTGGGCTGTCAGTCAATACATGGGAAAACAAAGTAACTTGCGTTACTTATTTGAAAAAGTAATTTAGATATTTTGCTGTGAATTTAAAAGTAATCGTTGCT